>NC_143161.1:1564349-1802855 GCF_041381405.1 Jatropha curcas
TCTGATTGTTGCTAGCAATATATGTGAACTGCTCTTGGATACCTTGGATATATTGTGTGTGGTTTCTTTTGTAATTGATTTTCTTGATCCTAGATGGATGCTACAAATATGATCGGCTTCTCAGTTAACTGTTAACTGAGAAAATACTTCACAAAATATGAATTTAATGTAGATTTTTCCATTTCCCTCCCCAGGTACTAAAACAACTAAATGTTTTTGCCGAAGAGGACATTGATGCAGCTGCTGAAGCACTGAATGACGTAATCCTATTATCGTTTTTGAAAATGTTTTTGTTCCAATCTTGTTTCCTCGGAGAAGGAATTTTTATGCATCGATACTCATTCTAATCTTGTTTCTGTTGGATTTCACTATATAGATGCCAATCAAGAAGCTATATATGTTGATTGAGATGGCAGCCCAAGGTGAGCATGGAGGATCTGCAGAGGCAATCTACTCTGGCAGACAGAAGATCAAGATAGCTCATTTTTATGATTGCCTTCAGGATGTCGTCCGATACTAGTTTGGGTCTCTCCTTTTCTTTGCCTTACCAAGTGCAGTCTTCCTTCTATTTTTTTATTTTTGACTGGTCTTGCGATATACATTTTTGGTATTTTATTTTGCTATTTAAGCATATGGTTTTCATTTGAGACGTTAAAATTTTGATTTAGGCTTGTGGGCGTTTGAAGGTCGTGAATGATACTGAATATAAAAGGGATAATAGTTTTATGTTAATACAGCATAAAAATGGTGATTGAGAGATTATTGATCATGTAATGTTTCTTATGTGTTCTCGGTGATTGTTTAAGGTTTCTGAATCGAATTGAATTGATGTGTAAGTGGTGACTACTGTCATGATTTAGTTTGAGTGGCCTTTTAACTATCTGCGGTAGTACTTGAGGTTAATTGGATTGGAGGTGACAACAACAAACAATACTAAAATCCTAATAGTGACCATTCATGCGTAGAAAAAAAAAATTAATAAAAGCATTTAAATTTTTTCATCATTATTATTTGTCGGACTCAGCAGGTATATAACTTGTTAGGCATCAGCAGGGTTGAAAGAAGCTAGAGAAATGGAACTAAAACAACATTTTGGCCTCCTTGGTCGGTTCTTGTGAAGCAATCTAAATCATATGCCAATTAACATTGGGTTCCATGTATTGATTTTCAAATGAATACAACACCACATGTTAACAGCTCAGTAGAATATGAATCTCCTACTTAATTCTAAATGCATAACAAGATTAACACAGTTAATCGGTACTTAATGGAACTACTTAGGATTGACGATCCTGCATCTTGTATACAGACCCCCTGTAACTGAAAAGCGTATGTGCAACGCGTACAATTTTCTTTTTAACTCCATTATAGAAACTCGACCTCCATCAGTAAATCGAAATCACCCATCAAAACAGCTTCTTACTCCTGTAAATGCCACCACCAACTGGCTCCTAGCAAAAGCCCATGTATGCTCCAGTGATGCTGGTCTTCATCAACTTGTTCATCACATTGGCATGCGGTATTGCAGTTGCTTTTCCATACTGCAGATGTTCAATAAAAAATATCAATGTAACATACACATAAAATATTGCACTTTCTTTTATGCAAAAAACAGCCTAAAGTTGCTCTGATGAAACGAACAGGTTGCACGTACATGCTTGCATAGAGGAAATTGAGCAAAATGAATCCCATATCCAAGCTTCTCCATTCACACATGCAATACGCCCTAGAAATAAATGCACAAGCCCGTGGATTTCCCATCAATGCTGGATGAATCATTGAATTCTCTTTCGCCCCAGCTAAATAAATTATGCATATTAGTGCCTCAGTCTATCGAGACGGGCGTTTTGACATGGATGCCCTTCCTGCTGATCTAAATAGAAGGTATTATCTTACTCTTAAGATTTGGAACTTCTAAATTTTAGATTGCAAAATAATATGGCTAGTTTCATCAACTTCAGAACATTAGGCAATAGTAACACAAAAGCTGCTCAAGCTAACTGGCATCAATTTTGTTGTGTTAATGTAGATTATGTAAAACCAGACCCAACAGGAACCAAAGGGATACGACTAACCATAGAAGATTATCCTTGTGCCTCTGATGGCCTTCTTATATGGTCCACCATTGAGATCCTGAGTCGAATTATTTTAGTATGAAACTTCAAGCTTTGTACAAGGCGTCATCAACTTGGAATTGGTGGCCTAAACTTTCGACTCCTGATGATCTTACATCTATTCTCACCACCATCATATGGATTGTATCAGCACAACATGCAACAATAAATTTTGGCCTCCATTCATACGAAGATTAATGGCAATGAAACATGATCCTAACTATAAGAATTTCCTCAAGGAAACAGGGAAGTAAAACTATTTGGTATTCTTTCAACACATGACCATGGAGAGTATCTTGGTGATAGAAAAAGAACTTTCTACATATTCTGGAGAACCTGAAGTCATGAAGCATTTTGCAAGTTCTCAACAGAATTAACGAGAATAGAAAAGCAGATTCAGAAAGAAAAATAGTAGTATAACACTGAGGAATAGATCTGAAGCAGGGGTTTCACCATAAGAGCTGATCACGCCAAGCTCACAGCCTGGAATTAGTTCTAGAAGGGTGCCTAATAGCTTATTCATACAAAGCATAGAACTAACAGAATAATATAGCACTCCCTACAGTCAGATTATGAAAAGCAACACAAGATTAGAGAGAGAGAGAGAGAGAGAGAGAGAGCATAGATAGACATTTTATCTACTGGTACCTTGTATTTGTCCAAGGTTCCAAACCTATATCTGACACCTGAAGTTGGATTTTCATGAACTGGAAAAATATGATGAAAGGTAATCCGGTGAGAAGAGGTAGAATGAGTTGTAGTGAAAAAAATATTAATGGTCGAAAGACAACAAGTGAAGAAAAGAGTAAGGGACTTAAGGCATTATATTATAATAGATGATATAAAGAGAGAGAAATTGTAGGAATAACACTTAGCATACAGAAAGGGCAAGAGCAAGCTTGGCTAACTTGACAATGGTTTTTCATCTGCCAAAAGATCATACGTTAGCTGGTAGGCTAAGAAAATCTTAGGTGCTGCAAGGGGAAGTGAAAAAGACTAGAACAGGACATTCCTATTAACAAATAGTTACAGTTAAGTAAAAGAACAAGTTTCAGTTTTGCACTCAACTGTCCATATTAAATTTGCTTGGAGAATTAAAAGGAGAGCAAAGGAAATTGACATGGAGAATATATAAAGATTCTAAAAGCAAACATGTAGAGCATTCAAAGAAAGTAGGAAACATCATAATCATTAATCCCCAACAGAAATTGGAGCTGAAAATCGGTGTTATAAATACTAAAGTTAATCTAAACAGAAAAAGGGCTTTGCTATGTTTTCAACATCATCAGAGGTAGATTAACCAGTGGGAAGTATATGGAAACGAAACAATAGAAATTACCTTCATGGCTTCGTCTCGGTTCCTTGGAAGCAGTCCTGAAAATTCTTTTCTTTGCAAGAAAAGCACAATCTGGACAGCAAGGGATTTTCACCAATCCAGATATGTACTAAATTGAAAATGAAGCTTTACAAAAGTACATCCTTTTAAACATCTAGGCAATTCCTTTTCGCTCTTTGGCCAGAGCTTCCCATATCCAAAGGGACCAGTTCTTTTTTGCAAACTGGAGATTACCATTACCAACAATGAAACGTCGAACACAATTGCCACCTTAGCCCAGGTGGCTCAAAATAGACAGTTCTTGATTTCATCCATGAGCAAGTAGCAACGATAACTAAAATAACCAAAAAACAATTACCAAATGAAGATGACAATGAAATCGATCTTCTTTATTCAAACCACCAAGCAATTAGTAAAGATTTTCTTTGAGCAGGAAAATAATTAACCTTAACAATACAAATTCTAAATTTTCATGCCATAACTTTACAACCCAAATGACAATGATCCATCTAAACTCATGTATGCATTATTTATTAATGACAATTTTTTAAAGCCAACTAAAACTTGCTGTAAGGCAGTATGTACCTCTTCAAATTACACTACATAACAAAATTCAAAAAAAAATTCAAAAAAAAAAAAAAAAAAAAAAAAAAAGAAGCAAAAAAAAAAAATAATAATAATAAAAGAACTCACATAACGTATTAGAATAAGACTAATCATACTTCTCTCTCCAAGAATACACAAGAAAAAAAACCCAGGAGAGTGCCAATAAGATATCGCCAACTGTCTGCCTTAACCAATCCCAAGCCAAAACATCAACCCTTCTCTCAAAATAAACCCTCCACAGAGCCATGAAGACATGAAGAACAGTACACCCTTTAGCGAAGAAAGACTGGAACTCTCGATCCTTTACAAAAGAGACCATGAATATGAGAAACCCAATTGCGAAGAGTAACAAACCGGAAAAAGAATCGGAGGTCCGGATCAGGAGCTGGTCATGTGGTGTGGAGCCCAAAAGCTTGGTGGCTGTGTCGAGGCCATGGGTAAAGGTGTAGATTTCCTTCATATGGAACATCATGAGAGTGCCACTAGTGATGGCGATGAGAGAGTGGAGGATACAAATGACGGAGAAGGCCGACGATGTCGATGACGATGACGGTGGTTGTGGTGGTGACATTTGGGTATGATCCTCTAATCAGACGGTTGAGATTTGATTGAGAGTCTAGGCATGGTATAGAGGATTGATCGATGAGGTTATTTGAGAGAGAGAGAAAAGAACCAAAACGACAATGAAATCATGATTTTTTTGTTGTTGATGAAGATTCAACAAACTCGATTTGATAACAATTTTTAAAAGTGTAAGATATTTTTTTCGTAGGGCCCTATTCATTAAACTATTTTGTCTTCCACTTGGCAATTTTCTATTAGTGCCGACAAAAGACGACCGTCAAATGTTTTTATATTAGTTAAAAATAAAAATTCACAATTTATTTTTTTTGTTTTGAGCATTAAAAATGAATTCAAACCTGGATTTTTTTTCTTTTTTACACTGTTGATGATAACTCCTAAATTGATAATAATAATTTTTGTGATATGCTTAAATTCTAGAATTATCACTTTTATATTATTTTACAAAGATTAATTAATGTATTATAACCAATTGCTTTTATTTTTATTTAGTATTCAAATAAAGTCTATTCCATTTTTTTAATTCGCATATGTCTTTATACTGAATTGGGTAATATCTAGATAATTCTCTCAATTATTGTTAATCTTGCTTTCAATTTCAGTATTATCAAAATTTTCTTTAAGACAAAATTATTAATAATTTTAGAAAATGAAAAATTGGAGGGGGAGGTTATAGCATCACCATCAAGGTCTTTATAGAGGCCATCTCTTATCTTCAATATGGTTGGGAAACCAAAAATAGTTTCAGCAAACAAAGACTCATAAAAGAACTATCGTGATCAACATTATTGGAATCCTAAAGTTTTGAAACATATGAACTGTATCAATCATATTTCCAGAGTCCTACACAATGGTAAGCCCTAAATTTCAACTCTGTAGTTTCCTGATTTAGGGTGAAAATCAGAGATAGCTCTCATCTAAGGTAAACATTTTCTACTGGTACGAGTTTACTTGGTTAGTTATATGGTGGGATGCAGCCATTAATTCCACATGCAAATGCCAGGGAAAATGAATTGCAGGACAAGAATAAGACTTCCTGTTTCACTAAAGACAGAAGATAATGTTTTATTTATAAATTCAACTCAGACATATGGATTATTGGTACCAAGATTTTCAAAACAATACACAGTGAAAAGATGCTATAATTTCAAGGAAAATATATTTACCAATTTACTCGCATCGATTCATTTTCACTGAGCGAAGGCATAAATATTGCCATTAAATAACTGAGTCACAATACAACTTTTGCTATACTAATGAACAACAAAATGGGTTACTACATTTCAGGACTTTGGTAGCAACCCACAATATAATTATTGGAAATTATAACATATATACAATAAAAAAATCAATAAGAAAAGGAGCGTTCAAAACTAGGAAATAACAAAAGAATGAGAGACTGTTCTTCTCTGTGGTAACAGAACTACAATACTCATCTTGCACAAATCTTCCACCCCTGCAATGAACGATTGTTAAGAGGGAAGGAAAAAGAATGATAACTCCCCGAACAAAACTTTTTTTAACTCGAATCAATGTCCTTGACACCGGCCACGACTTTCCGGTGACGCCTAGAGCCAGACTTTCTCCCTCGCCTTGCCTTCTGAACTGGAATAATCACAGCCCTTTGACCTGAAGTTTCAACTCCTGTTCTAATTGGTGGTTTATATACCAAAGCAGGTGGCGCTGGCAGTAGATGAACTGGAGGAGGAAGAGCCATCTGCTCTAAAACATCTCTATGGTACTTCTGCAGATAGTAAAAGAAAGATGGGAGGTTATGAACTGGAGGAGGAAGAGCCATGTGCTCTAAAACATCCCTATGGTACTTCTGCAGATGGTAAAAGAAACATGGGAGGTTAGAAATGAATGCGTGAGGATTTATCTTGGCAAAAGGGATACCAAGAAATACAAATATCCTTTGAGAAAGCATGTTAAGAAATAATAATCACTACGGGAAGTAATATTTCAAAGGAGGATTTCATAAAAGTATGTTATAATTTTCAGAAACATCAATTCAGTCACAAGTCATGCTCAAATGTGTATCCAGCAGCCTAAAGATAGTGAAGATGATGATGTAATGTGCTTGATTAGTGTAATTTGAGGACATATATGATTATGTGATATGGGATATGTCTCTGACAGTGAAATAGCAGGTGTTGCGAATCGCAACCTTTTATGAAGACCACCATGACAATATTAGCATATCTATGATTCCAATGCAGAAAAACAAAGTATAAACAATGAAGCAAACAAATTCCCACAAGACAAAGAAACCTTGATAAACCATGCACAAGACTAGAAACAGTTCATAGTTACAATTTTGTATGATAATGCAACAACAAAATAAAACATATAAATTCCCATTGGACAGCCAAGTGTAACATAAAAAATAATCAGTTAAAAATCAGAAGGAAACACTATATTGTTATCTAAAAACAGGACAATATTACAGGACAAGAGAAAAAGACAATTTAGAATTAACAAAATTTGTTAAGTTCTTGCAATGTTTTTTTTTTTTTACAAACTACCTTGTTTAAAATATATTCTAATTTGAAGAAGCCTGATCAACAATGCATAAAACGATTACCTGAACCACGAAGTTGCGCCTTTCACAGTCCAAGAACATGTTGACAGTCCAATTTGTTTTTGCCTGAACCTTATCTCTTACAGTAGAAAAGCTAATTTGGTCCCTTGAAGTAAAGCGGTCAACTTCATTGAACCAAAGACAAGTAAAGAGGTTGCTGATTGGAACATGCTCCCGAATTATAACACATCCTTCAGGAACATCTGCAGAGACATTCATCAGCAGAAACCTCATATTGATGACAGAAGTTCAGTGCAACTGAAAAAAAAAAAAAAAAAAAAAAAAAAACCTAACAAGCTGCAATGAAACAGAAAGAAAGAAAGAAGGATATTCAGTCTACCACTTGTTATTGGAAACTTTGCAGAAGAAAATGGTCTTAAACCCTCCTTTTTATAAAAATCAATCTGAAAGTCAATGGAGGCATTATCATACTTCCCAGCCGCTTTATTTGCCTCAGCCTCCACAAACACGTCAAATCGTTTATAATGTCTAGAAATTGCAAAAGAGGCATTTTTTCTCCATAGGTGCCTGAGGATTAGCATACAAAAGAAAAATCATTAAGGAGACCAAAGTCGACTGTGGCGAAACCCAAAAAGTTTAAGGAGACCAAAATATAACAGTTTAATGCGCCTGTTTTAACATGAAGTGCCACCATTAAAACCCCACATTCCTTTGGTGACACCATCTTAGTTTACATGCTGGCATTAAGAACCACTCTAGATGCAAACATTTACCTCTCTTTATATGCTCATTAGATAATAAATCCACCACCTGCAGCTTGACTTTTTTATCCATGCCTAAGCACATAACTTTACCATAAACAAGCAATGCAGAAAATACATTGTCCTAATAAGGCTGAAAAATTAAACCATTAATAGGGATTGAGTGAAGCAAAAGAGAAGTAAAAAGTTTGCAAGATCCACCATACTCCATTCTGAGACAAACTGTGTTTTTTCTTCAATTTCATATAACACTGGAATTTGAACCCAACAAATACAAGCATCCCAAGACAGTATTACACAAATTTAGCCAATGCCAAGCAACTGAGGAACTGCAGGGCCTCGACTTCTAAAGATTCATGGAAGAAAAGTATATATCAGATAAAGACTACATATAGATAACAAAGAGATTCACAGAAACAGTTGGAATCTTGTGAATCCCATGAGCCCCAACTGTCAACTACTCCCCAGAAAATTCCAAATAAAACAAACACAATATTTTCAGGAGTGAGAGGAAAAACATTTTTCATAGCAAGAGGTAGAACGAATGCTAACACAAAAGGGAAGAAAAAAAATGTGAACTGGAAAGCAGAAACAAGTCAGGCAAGCAGATAACCAGGGGTTAATATTATGGTAAATGATTGCAAAGGGAACACATAGTATCCAATTCTTGAAACTTCACAGCAGGGGCGGAGCTAGACTTTAGAACTTGGGGAAGCCAAAATAAAATTTTCAAAAGTTAGGGGGACGAAAATGAAGAAAAAATTTTTTTGTACTGAATTATAAAGCAAATTAGAAAATATTCTAGAGTTTGGGGAGGCCCCCCCTCCCTCCGCCCCTGCTCCACAGATCAATTATACCATGTGTCAAACATATGTAGCTTGTTAACCATAAGGATTCACACTTGAAGGTGTGTACATGACTGAAAAGAGTTTATACATGAATCCAGAATAGTTAGCACAAAGGAAAGAGCAGAAACCAGATTTACCTCTCAAGAATTTGATACGGATCCACAACAAGTTCAAGTTTCCCATCAATCCATAAAGAAAAGCGGGCATTTGGAAACATCCTGTGTGATAGAAGCTTTGGAACCTGCCATTGGCAAAAACTAAGTCAAAAGGCATATTCCAAAGCTGTCTTGAATGTTTACCAGTCTTTTAATCGCAAAATCCCATTAATCCTCCTTGTATTAAATGTAAAGCAATTCCAGGGCTCATATGAAATCAGTTAACAAAAGAAACTAAATACCATATGCTTTCAAACATTATCTTAAAATGTTCCTAGAGGTTGCTACATGGACACATATAAAAGCACAAATCAAGGACAATAAACCATATGAATCGTCCCATCCATTCATGTCATAAAGCATTGGCCGAGGAAATGAATTCTCACATTTCACTTTTATCATATTTTGAACAAATAGAGAAACAATAAAATAAAATCTGATCTGAAGTTTAAAAAAAAAAAATGCAAACAAAACTTGAGCATTTACCTTCCCATTGCGTCTTCCATCAGAGTAAGGAAGATTATGAACAACAACAATTCTCCATATTCCAATTTTCCGGTTGCTGTCTAGACCACTTTTCTTCTTCAAATATGCTTCTGTTTCTTCATCCACAAACATGAAGAAGCACACATTTTTCCTGGAGTATTCACTAATATTACTTGGCTGTTGGATTTCATCAAAGGCTCCTGGAAACGAATAAGATTAGTCAATAAGCTACCAGCCAGCTCAGGCTGAGAAATGAACAATTGAAATTCTACTATGAAATACCAAATGAACAATTGAAATACCAAATATTGCTGAAGCAACGACCACTCCATTGCACTGCTCCATAGCAGCCAGGTCAGTTTCATCCATGTCAAATCCTGTATTTTGGCCAGGTTTTTTTCCTCTGACAAATCTGATTAATGCACAAATGCAACAATAAAAGAAATACACGATGAATATATAAGAGGCAACAACCAATAGAATATATAATGTAGATTTGCAAAATTCGGAAGAACATAATCTGCAGTACTTATAAAATGTACAATAAGATCAACAAAGACAGAAAGAGAACATACCCACAATGCACGCTCATTGACTCTCTAATCTCAAAATAATCACTTCTCTGGTGTAGAGTAGGATACCCACCAAAGTCAGAGCCTCCAAATTCTGCATCTCTACTTAGTGGATCCTCATAGATATATGTCAAATTCTTAACCACTGGAGAAAATGAAGGTAACTTTGGTGTCAAAGCAATCGCTTCTTCGACAGGAAGGTAACACACGGGACATGCTGAAATTGTAAATTACAGAGGGATCTCAGCAAAATCAATCGTATCATGTTATTTGTTTACTATGTACAAACTCAATACCTCTTACTATCTTGAAGCATCTATAGATTAATATTACAACTGGAGCAATTTCCAGCAAAACTATTAATTAAACCCAAAACGGAAAGAGAGAAGAAACAAAAAGTAGAAAAAACACGAGGAGGGTGGGGGAGAACTTACGCCTTGGCCCAGTTCTTTTTTTATCAGCTGGTGGAGGAGGTAAAGTGAAGCTATTACATGGATGCCCTGGAGGAAGGGTGTAGCCCAGAAAATATTGAGAAGGAGGAGGTGGTGTTGTTAAAGGAGATGGGGGAGGAGGAGGAGGAGGAGGAGGAGGCAAAGCTAACTCCTCAATTTTATCAGTCTCATTATTTAGACTGCTATTGTTCAGAGTGCTATTAATCCTAATACTAATGCTAGGGACATGATCACCTTCTTGTGAATCTTCACCTGTAAACAAACAACAATATTTCAAAATGTGTCAATTCTCTTCTCATTGGTGAATCAGCAAACGAATTACAACTCAGACCACCTCATGGGAAGGTGCATTAGGAGAAATGGTATCCAAAGGTGACTAAAACAGGTGAATATAAATCAAAATTTTAATATAAAAAGCTGTATTTGTACATATCAAAATTATCAAATTAGTTCAAATGCTATTATCCCCTTTATGAGCAACAGCACAACGCTGAAGTGCAACCCTGAGCACGCACTTCGCAATTCAAACAGCCAACTCAAGCTGCAAGAACTATATCACAAGCAATATAGGCGCGGCTATACAAAAAAAAAAAAAAATGAAAAAATTGAATTAACAGTAACGAATTTGAGCATGTCCTTCAAAGCCCAGAAAGGGCCATAATCATTATAATTCCATAAGTTACGATTTAACAATTACAGGAAAAAAAAATACTAATAAAAAAACATAAGGAGATGGAAGGATTAGCAGACCTTTTCCTACATACAAAACCCAGATGAAAACGGCAGCGGAGATGATACAGAGAAACAGCATTCCAACCTTTTTGCGGCCAGCGAACTTGCAGATCCAATGAAAGAGTCTCTCCTTTTCCTTGAACATCTTGGCAGGTTTATTGCGGCCTATCATTTGACCCGGCAAGTGAGCACCGCCACCGTTCTGTTGATGTTGTTGAAAATGCTTCTCCAATGATCCATAACTGCCAGAACGAATCCCCAAAGACCCCAGTGACCCTCCAGTCATCGTCTCTCCTTAAACCTCAAAGTACACAATACCCCTCTCATCTCATTTCCTTCTCAAACCGAAAAAAAGAAAAGAAAAAAAAAATACACTACTTCTTCGATATTACTATTCTCAATAATATTATAAATCCACCAAAAACGAATGGATTAAAAAAGAAAAAATAATCAAGAACCAGTCGCCAAATTGGCAGCTATGAGATAAAGTAGTCTAAAATCACCAAAACAATAATGGGAGCCTAAAATCACAAAACAACAATGGTAAGAGAGCGAAACAGTTCAGACCCAGTTAACGAAATTGGCCCCTCAAACTAGTGGGGCACCTTTAGTTTTCACTGAAATCAAAGGCTCTATACAACCAAATTGCACTCGACCATTCCAAAAACAGAAGTGGGCAATAAAAAATATTGAATCTATCTACAAATTCACAGATCGAAGTCAAATTTGAGTTTAAAAATATACTAAAACGGAGGATTCTTATTATTAATATTGAATATTGAGAAGTATAAATCTAGGGTTTGTGATTGGCGGATAGGGTTTTGAGAAAAAATAAATCAAATGGTTGGTTGGTGAAATCGAGGTTTTCTTTCTATTCTATCAAATCTGGTTTCTGTAAATTTCTTTTTAGGGCATTTGCAAAAAAAAAAATAATAATAATAAATTGAACGTAATATTTTTACAAAATTTTTTAAACAAAAACGTCAAGGAAATTAAATTAAACAGGGAAGTGTTTTGATAGGCTAATCCATGCCATGTGCGTGAATCTGCATTATGTTACATGTAATCGGACGGTCATGTGTTAGGCTCAGATAGGTAATAGTGTACTCATACAATTCTTTCCAAAATAAAATAATATATTATATACAGATATCATTTCGAAGAAATTATACTACATTACTAATTTTAAATATTTATTTCAATAATTTATATCGAATTAATAAAAATTTAGCCTAACTTATTAATAAAATTATATTTTATCTTGTGAATTTATATATACTTCTATACACTTTGCACTTGCGCCTACACACACATATATGAGTTTTATTCTTCTAAATAAGTTCTCTAATTTTTTTTACCCTATCATTAAATTGTAAAATTTGATAACTTCAAACAGTTAATTTTATCTCTTGTGTAGATAAAAAAGCGACTAATAATTAATTTCATAATCAGCTTTTTTGAAATAAATATACAATTAGCAAATTTTTTAATTCTAAATTAATTAGAATCGGTTAATTGAATGTTTTATTTATTTACATATAAATAGATTAAATGTTAAAATAATAATTATAATTATAATATAAGAAATCAGAAACGTATTTAATATATTGTTAAATATAATTATAAAATTTATTTAAAGTTTTTTGAAATAATTTCAAAAAAAATTATTTTATATATTTAAAGTTTTAAACGTTCCCCTGAAAAACAAACATGTACCTGGGGATGATCTTGTTAGTGGAATAATTTAATTAAACATCAAAAACAACTTAAGAATTAGCCAATTATTCATTTATTTCTATTTTTCTAAAATTATTTTGTGAAACAAAAATTGTGATTAATCATTGGATAACACATCGTAAAATAATTGGGCAATTAATTTCGAGGTGGATAATGCACGCCTAGCTACCGCATAATGGATCCACCACCAGTTCATAAGGACCTATCTTTCTGTTGTTGTCTTTGGAATTATCAATTTTTCCATCATTTTGTTTTTTTGCCAGCATGTGAATTATAAGTTTTTCCCTTTATTTATTTATTTATTTATATTGCATTCTATTTATAAGAATGTATATTTGGTTGAAAATTTTTCGACTATAAAAATTTTTACTAATTTTGTTAATTTAAAAGGAAATTTTTTTTTTTTTATACATGGCCAAATTATTTTGGCTTGATAAACTCTTTAATAAATTAAAAAATCAAAGACTTCCATCAATTTGAAAATTTCTAATTTGTCTATATGTTCTCAAACACAAATTTCAAATTTAATTAATTAATTATTGTCTCCTGCCAGACTTCAAAATCATTAACATTTTCAAGTCACATTGCGAAATTATGATAGATTTGATGCAAGAGCTATGAGGTTAACTTGCCATCTCACTCTATTTAAATTTTAAAATTATTTTTTCAATTAATTAATTGATTATCTTCATGCAAAAAAACTTGTTCAATTTACCATTGTATCCTTTGTTTGAGAGTACTCATATATTCTGAACTTTTGCTTGATTAGCGAGGAGAGACACAAAGAACTCTCAGGCCCATAGGAAATGGTCTTTCCAAATTGGGCTCATCAATGGGCAGGAGGGCAAAGCGAAGGCAGAAAACATGTAAAGAACAGAAAATCAAAAACGCGTTTACGTGAAATAAAATATTTAATTAATAAGTTACAGAAAATCAAGACCTGGCAATTAACTGTAATGGATTCATTTCCGATATCAGATTATTCTGTCTCCTTGTTCGAAATTAATCCTACATCGGAGGATACAAGTAGTGACGACGAGGACATTAAAGACAAGGGCATAAAATTTATGAAATTTGTAAATGATTCTTTAGCAAGAACACGTAAGCACAAGCTATGCATGCAGAGGTTCAGATGATCTATTGCCAGTGATAATTTTGGTTTCATTCAAAGATTTCAAGCTGGTACTCCTGTTGATCATTTGATACAACGAGTAATTGACTGCAATGTGGAGGAGTTGCAATCTAAATCTGCCCCTTTTAATTGACAATCCAAGGTTCCAATCTTTACGAGTGCTGTGTTTGAGTTATGTTTTTGTTCACCCGCAGATTATTCAGAACGTCGAGGTTGTCTGCCCCCTTGCTTGAGGATCTTGCATTATCATATTGTTATAAGATAGAAAGTCTTCAACTTACTGATGAGTTAAAGAAATTGAAATAGGTTAAGGTGAATAATTGCGATTTTACCCAGAAAATTAAGTCAGACAAGCCAAAGTTATCACCTTGCATTTTGCTACTGGAACGCTATATGTTTAAAAGAAGCCAGACAAGTCATTTCCTTATGCAGTCAACTGATATCTTTTCAAATAACTTTTATTACCATTTGTTTGCAGATTGTATTCTTTAAAGGAGATTTGGAAGGTAAATCTATTCCTGCTTTACCAAACGTGAAGCACTTGAAGCTAAAAGTTCATTCTAAAGTTCAGCAGAGAGAATGTTTTGAAGCTCTTGTGGATGGTTTACTTTGGATTTGTCAGCCAGAATCAGTAACTTTCATCTTTGGTTGGCAGTCTAATGCTCAATGCATTAAGGTTTATAGGGTTACGAAAAAGATTTGATTTTGATCATGAAAGTACGTATTATACTAATCATATTCGATTTCAGCTTTTCTGTGAGAAGCTAATAATTATGAATAGACAGAGAAACAAATATTCTGTGATGTGCTTTTGTTCGTTTATTTTATTCAAGAATCATTTTTTTTTTTCCTTTTCTTATAAAAGTGTTACACAATCAAACACATTAATTCTACCTAACACAACTTGTTGTGAATGTCTTGTTTGAAAGTTTATAGCTATTTAGTTCTATATTTTTATTATTTCGTGTGAACGCAGGAAACTTTGTTTGAATTTTGCTTATTTAATTTATGTATTATGGCAGGAATTAATATTAAAGAGAGTTGTCAGTTATTGACAAATTGGTGAATTAAAAATGAGGCAAAACAGTAAAAAGGTTGACATTTCCCCATCTGACTGTGAATAGAAGAAGACAGAAATCTACAAAAGCTGACGAAAAAATTGAAAATTCTTTCATTTTGACCAATTTAGGAAGTTTCCTATACTTATCGATTTCATTTGAATTTAATTGTATGATTAATTAGTTTTTTGTTATATCATTTCAAATCAAAATTGTATGGTTTTTAAGAATTGCGTGTGAAACTCTTTGTTTACTTATTTATTTATTAAAAAAAAATAAAATAAAATAAAAAAAAAAAGAAGAAAGTGTACTAGGGCATAATCAAAGAGACAAGACAGGCGGCTGCCTTTCGTATATTTCTAACTTTCCACATTATATCATCATTAGAAAAGACTAATGACACTCATTTGCAACTTTTTTTTTTTTTTTCTAACATTTGCTATTAGCAGCCTGAATATGGTCTCATATAGATATTTTTTTAAGAAAAGGTATAGATCAATTAATGATATCAAAATTTCAAGCATAATAAATAATTATAAACGAAAAGAATTTGATTAAATTATTTTCAATAATAAAACTAACATAACTCGTATTATAACAGAAGATATAAAATATTAATCCCTTATGAAATATATATATATATTTTTTAATTTAGGATCTTGAGAACTTAAATTCAATGTATATTATATCGTATGATTGCTGAAAAGTTTAAAGTTGAACTCAATAATATATGGATTGAAATTTTGCTTAGTCAAACGTCTCGAACCACAATTTTCCATCAATTCAAGCAGATTTCATCTCTATGAACAAAATCAGATCACTGTCATAGCCAGTTTGCTAGTGGTCAGATTGATAACTGACCTGCTGAGGTTAATTATTTTATTTAATAGGTATGAATTTATTTTCAGGATAATTTTATAAATTTATTTATTTTTCACTGTATAAATGAAAACTCTCACCGTAATTATTAAATAACTCAAATTTACCTTTCCACTTAATTAAAAGTCTTCAGTTTAAACTTTTTCTTTTAAATACTCCGGAAGAAGTAATTTACTATCTTTGTGAGCTTGTACAGCGCAAATTCAAATTAGTTAAGCCGATGATAATTGAAAATAAAAAAAAAAGCTTAAATTTAAAATTTTTAATTTTTGGTATTTATAAAAAAAGTAAATAAATAGATCGCTGTCACACTAGTCAACTAGGATGTTTTCATTCCATTTCAACTTCTCATAAATAATTTTTTTTTATTATTTTTAAAAAGATGAAAAGCGAAAGTCTGGGATATGAATTTTCATTTTTTCTATAGGTATTAATCATCATTTGGTGCTTCCCTGCCTACTATTATTAGGTTATGAGCACTTCAATTAACAGAGAAAGAAAAGTAACAATTATAATTCTAACAACTTGTAATGAGAAATGAAAATTTAGCACCAACGAACAGCATTATTGGTTTTATGATACCATCACTAATTAATCTGGGTTCTAGTTTTTCTTAAAGCACACATAATAGATCTAATACAGACAATAAAATAATTAATTAATTAATCATGAAAATAAGTATGTATTAAGAATTGTTAATCTTACATTTAATAATGTCTTAATTAGGATTGAAGTTTTTGTATTGGTGCTCAAATTAAAAACTTTTTCAGAATCACAGTGAACAAATCCCCACACCGTGATTGTGAAATCCAGTGAATGCAAATGTCCGTAATGTACACTGTACAGAAGGCAAAAGAAATATTTAGCCGGCCGTTTACTTTTGCGCAAAGGAATGGTGTCAAACCAACTGTTCCTTTCTTCTTGTCGTTTCCATTGACCTTTTCTCATCTTGCTTTAGATTTTAGATATTTTCATGTCGGACGAACGCCATGTAAGCTCGAACCTTCATTGAAACTCGATCAACTACTCCCTTGTCGGGTTTTCTTTTGCACAAACTTATCAATCTGTCCTTGCAAGTTGCATGGGCGTCACCATTATATCCCAATAAACTAATATAAGATAGTACATGTTTGTATTGAGAGAGAAATAATAATAATAATAATAATAACCAATGTAGAGAGAAGAAATTAGTACTTCCTTTTGCTGAAGAGATCCAAAAATCTTTGTGCTTAATCCAAAATTTATCTGAAACGAAGGAAATAAAAACATGCACATAAAAGAATTATATTTGGATTAATCTATACTCCGTACAAATACAAGTATCCCACCGTACATCTTTCATCTTTGTAATATTGAGACGAAACCAATGTCCAAATTCAAATCCGTTTCTAAAGATTGCAAATGTTTGACCATGAAAATTCAAAAAAGTTGCTGACATGCTGTAAATGTGTCAGCTAACTTGATCTTTCTCTACAAACTTCTTTACTTTGTCCCTCTTCCTTCCATTCAAACCATATCTATCTACCTAAGAAACAGAGGCTGCTTTTGTTTCTGCTTTTACTTTGCTGCTAGCAATGAAGAAGCACCAAAAGCCTCCTTTTTTGTTGATTTTGCTTTCTTTGATCCTATACTGTCAATCTGTATCAGCTATTGATTTTGTCTTCAATGGCTTCAATTCCTCAAGTTTGCTTCTTTACGGCAATGCCGCCATTGAATCTCGTATTCTTTCTCTTACTAACAGCACAACTTTCGCAATTGGTCGTGCTTTATACCCATCAAAAGTACCCACAAAAGCTCCCAATTCTTCTCATGTATACCCATTTTCAACTTCTTTTATTTTTGCTATGGCTCCTTACGAGAATATCCTTCCAGGACATGGTCTGGTTTTCATTTTTGTCCCACGTACAGGCATAGATGGTACAACAGCATCACAAAATTTAGGGCTTTTTAATCGAACAAATGATGGGCAATCTAGCAACCATGTATTGGGGATCGAGTTCGATGTATTTTCTAATCAAGAATTCAATGATATAAACGATAACCATGTGGGTATAGATGTAAATTCCCTTACATCAAAATTTGCAGAAGATGCAGGGTATTGGCCTGACGATGAAATTAGCAGCAGCGGCGGCGGCAACGATAGCAAGTCATTCAAGAAATTGAAGCTAAATAATGGTAAAAATTACCAAGTTTGGATTGATTATGCAGATTCTTTGATTAATGTTACGATGGCTCCTTTAGGCACTAAAAGGCCTAAAAAGCCTTTGTTAAATGCTTCTCTTGATCTTTCTGAAGTTTTTGAGGAAGAGATGTATATTGGGTTTACAGCTTCCACTGGAAGACTTGTTCAGAGTCACAAGATTTTGGCTTGGAGCTTTAGTAATTCAAATTTTTCATTAAGTGAAAGGTTAATCACAGTTGGGTTGCCATCTTTTGTTCTTCCAAAGGGTTCATTTTTCAGGTCAAAAGGGTTCATTGCAGGGGCCACAGCTGGAGGTTTTGTTGTTATTGTGTCCATTGCCTTGATTACTTTGTTATTTATTAGGAGGCAACGAAGAAAGGCAAGGGCGAGAGCAGACATGGAGGAGTGGGAGTTGGAATATTGGCCACATAGAATTACATATCAGGAAATTGAGGCAGCAACTAATGGATTTAGTGAAGAAAATGTTATTGGAATTGGAGGAAATGGCAAAGTCTTTAAGGGTGTATTAACAGGAGGTGCTGAGGTGGCAGTGAAGCGAATTTCACATGGAAATGATGGGATGAGAGAATTTTTGGCTGAAATTTCTAGTATTGGAAGACTGAAGCATAGGAACTTGGTTGGATTGAGAGGTTGGTGCAAAAGAGAAAAAGGAAGCTTCATGTTAGTATATGATTATATGGAAAATGGAAGTTTAGATAAGAGGATATTTGATTGTGATGAGACTAAAATGTTAAGTTGTGAAGAAAGAATTAGAATTTTGAAAGACGTTGCTTCAGGAGTATTGTATTTGCATGAAGGATGGGAGGTTAAAGTCCTACATAGAGACATTAAGGCTAGCAATGTGTTACTTGACAAGGAGATGAATGGAAGGTTAGGTGATTTTGGGTTAGCCAGGATGCATAACCATGGTCAAGTGGCTAGCACCACAAGGGTTGTTGGAACGGTGGGGTATTTAGCTCCTGAAGTGGTTCGCAGTGGTAGAGCATCAGCACAAACTGATGTGTTCGGTTTTGGAGTCTTGATTTTAGAAGTCATGTGTGGGAGGAGGCCTATAGAGGAAGGAAAACCTCCATTAGTAGAATTGGTATGGCAATCAATGATGCAAGAGCAATTACTCAGTGTTTTAGATCCAAGACTAAAGGCGAGAGGAGAGTGCGACGAGGAAGAAATGGAGAGAGTACTTCATTTAGGCTTGTTGTGCACATATCCTGATGCGAGCGCTAGACCAACAATGAGGCAAGTAGTGAAGATTTTGGAAGGGAAAAATGAGTCTAACGAGGCTGAAAGTGAGGACATGGACGCATATTTGCTAGAACGTATGAAGTCTAAGGATTTGTGGTCAAATTACTCTCAAAAATTGGGCTTTTCATCACACCCTACATTTGATGAAATTAAGCAATCTGGGTCTTCATCCATGTCTCTCTCTTGGACCAATAGCATAGTGGAGGGTAGGTGATATATCTGCAACTTTTTCTACATCACTTAGTAATGAGTTGTATCATGTTCTCGGTTTTATCCCAACTTTGATGCACTGGTTTTAGCAGATGTTTGGAGTGAAACAATACCGAGGATGAAGATGCAGATGTTGGGACAAATGAGATCAAAGAGCACATAAATTCAGATAAAGGATGGCGATGTAGCTTTTGATGTTAACCATGGACTGCAACTTCTTATTTTTTTCTTTTCTCATACATGGGTGATTCATATTTGTTTTGTTGGATGATGTATAGTGGACAAGATTTTTTTTTTTTTTGGAAAAGGAAAAGCTTATGGTTTGTTTGTATACTAGCTATGTGCGTAACATACCACATTGTGATATATGAAGGATGAATTTTAGATGCTGATACAATTCAATTACTTTATGAGAACAGCTAATTTTTGTCTGTAAACTTTCCATCAAAATGATCATGACATAAAAATCATTTTGGCTTTGTCCTGTTCTACAACTAGTGCTCAGTAGATCAGTTACATTTCACTGTTGGTAGTTAGTTAGTTAGTTATTATTATACGAACGGAGTGTGTCAGACTGAAGATTTGAAGTTCGTGGCTGTAATTTTAGTTTTCTAGTTTTGTTTTTTTGTCCAAGACCAATTGAGCCCAAAACTAAAAGTGCGGCCCAATTGAAACTCGATTTGATGATTTTGGGCCATTTTGCTTTTTTTTTTTTTTTTTTTGGGATGAGTTGTAGCTTCCGACGCCCAAGAAGGAAGGATACAAAACAGAACATGGACCATCAGTCCCGAATATTCCACCTTCGTCTTCTTGTTCCACATGAATGAGAGAGACTGAGAGAGGAGAGGGGGCTACTACTTAGTTGGCACCTGGCACCGTAAATAATCAACTGACATCAGTACCATTCATACGTCAAATAATGCACCGTTCTTCTTTTTCTTTTTATATTTCAAAATAAATAATAAAAAAATACAAGTAAGAACGAATTCTGCATCTTTTAACGAATAACTAAATTAAATAAACCTTTATGATAACTCTAGAAACTATATAAAAAAATAAATAGTTGTTAAAAAAAAGTTTATGGATTTCAATTTTCTGTTCTTGAGTTATTTGCTTCATATATCATGTACATTGGACTTGCGTTACGTATGTAAGATTTACATTACAGACAAGGCACGTGCACAAAGATAAGCAGAACCTAAGATTGGGTCGAAATCCAGCTGCTCATTTATCCAATTAATTAACTTCTTCTGCCTTCTCAATTCTCATACACCACAAGATCATGAAATATACGACTTTCAACTTTTGTTTTTTCTTAATGGCAACATTTTCTGATCGACACGACATTCAATCTTATCTTCTCTATTGGCTTCTTGATGCCAACAGTGCACTCCACGAGATGGCAACTTAATTATAATTAATCCTTGGATGGGAATTGTTTTTAAGGAAGAAAAATAACTACATAGAAAATATGTAAGGAAATTGTTTTTTTTTTAATTTAAAAAAGAGAAAGAAATTAATGAATTATTTATATATGTTTTTAATTTTTTCTATTTTTATTAAATTATCTAAATATGTTAAATTAGTTAATAAATTTATTTTTTTTTTGTCTTAATACTAGAGCATTTGAGTGAAATGATATTTTCTTTCCTCTAAAATTTTTGTCTTTCCAAATAAATAAAAATGATAGAAAATAGCTATGGAAAGAAAATTTGCAATTACTCGGCATTTTCTCTATTATTTTCCTTCCTCTCCTTTCAAAACAAACGGTTATTTTTTATTTTATTAATTTAATTTGCTTTTATATTCACAAATATAAATCGTTTAAGATTGTTTCGTAGTGATTAAACACATAATTAATTCTGTTAAATTATAATAAAATGTTCATTAAATTAAATTATATATTTTTAAAAATTATAGAAATAATTATTGCATTTAATACAAATAATGGTAGAATTAAAAATACATTACTAATTACTCTTTGATATTCTTAAAATAACTACTTTAAAACAATTTATAGTTACGAATAAAGGAAGTAATTAAAACATTGCTTCGTGCAACGGAATTATATCCTTCTTTTCTTAGAAAAAGGAATCAATTGCATCCTCATGACCGGTTCGAATTACGTTACAGATTAATATTTTACGGATGAAGATCAAGTTGTTGTCTTGAACATGTTACTTGAGACAAAACAAGTCCTTAGCTAATCTTGATTTTAAATTAATTATATCATTGTAAGATGAAAAAATTAGATGAGGTTAGGGGATATAATGAAAGATTTTTTGGGTGATAAGAACGACGATAATAATTAAATTAATTGGCAAAGACAGAAAGTATGGTGAAAGCATCAAAAGCACCACTTTGCGATATAATATACTGATGGCATCAATTCCATTGTCGTGGCATTATATATTATAATGTTCTTTTATGTTAATTAATTTGGACCATGCACTTTAATCTTTATATTATTATTATTTAGTGTAGGATTTTTCAATTATTTTAAGCTACATGATAAGATTATAACAGTGAGCTATATTGTTAAATTAATATGGACAAAAAATTATAATTATTCTTATTATTTTGAGTTTTTTAATCCTGAAGACTTACCTAAAAAAATCATCTCTAGAAACTCCTAGAGTATACGACCATATGTGATAATTTGTACAAAATAGAGTTTAAAAAAACCAACAATTAATGCATTTAAACTCAAAATATTTTATAATTCAAAAAAAAAAAAAAAAAAGCTCAAAATATTTTTATGTGGTCTTTTAAGGGTATGTTTGGGAGGATGGAAAATGGGCAGAAGTGAAAGTGGGTGAAAAATATACATAAGCAACCTTATAATCAAAAATACAAAAATACCCTTAACGTATCTGATCCAAATGGTATTAGAAATTATGTCAGTTCTAATGGTTATTGAGTTACCAATTTAAAGAGAAGAAAGAAAATAAAATCAATTTGCTTTATTTGAAAGGCCCTAATAGAAGAGGGAAAAAAAAATGATATTATTGGAAATTTATATTTTTATTTATTATATATGTATGGATTAGGCATTATTATAAATTTTTATGGGTAATGTAGGTTATTTTCGTAACTTTCGTAAATAGTAATATTTTCTCCGATTTGAAGAGATCGTCCAAAAAAATAACAGTAACGCTCTTCTCTTATTTTCCTCTATCCCTTCCCGAACATAGCATTAGTCTCATGGTCAAAAAATTGCTCAATTATTTTACTATCCAATCCTCAAAGTGACTAGGGCACAAAATTATTGCCTTTTTGGAATGACCAAAATACCCTCAGTCTTGTCTCTAATATAAGATCCAGAAAATTCACCAAGGGAATCTTGTCTTCTACGGGATAATAAGCAAAACCAGTGGCAAGACGCCGCGTTTTCCCAACATGCTTTTTTTAATATTCTTTTGGCGATAAATAAACCAAAAATCTGACAATGCACATAGCATATGATTACAAGAGATGATTTGTGTTAGGTGGCAGGCAAGTAGACCCCACATTTCCGGATAAACCTTCTCATCGACGACTTTAGTGACACCACGTGGCATCCAGATTTACACTCAATCACATCGCTACAAGGCCATGGCCCTACCTGAGTCATAAGATTAGGATAAAACGTCACTTTCACAATTTGTTTTTATTTTACAAAATTTTTTAATTTAGTTTCTATATAAAATAAATTACGCAAACACATGGAGAAGGAAAAAAAATATATATGTATATGAATATTCGAGCATATCCATATTGGTCTCTAGATCAAAATTATTGAACCAAACTGACGTGGATCCCTGCTGTACGATTTACTTGGCGCAATTAAAAAAAGCCATGTAAGCAAGAGAAGGAACCCACATGCGCGCGGCGGTTCGATGGTCCACTGTATGGTTTTGGGTCGCACTTAGTCCAAATCTACGTATATAAACGAGCTGTCCCTGATCTGTGTTCATTACTACTTTTTCGGTTTTGATCGATAGAAACTGAATAAACAATTAGAGTAAAACAATGCCAACTGCAAGATTTAGAGTTTCGATTCATCAACCGAATTTTCTAGGCAATGGTCGTGAACTTGATTTTCACGATCAAGCTCCGTCGAGTTTCTCCGATATGGTTTTTGGGTTTCTTGAAGAAAGTGAAGAATCATTCCAGTCAAGTCCTGGCAGTGATCAGGATTGCCGCGAAATTGAGGAAGTAGACGAAGAAGATGAAGAAAGAGAGAACGGGAATGTTGGAGAAGACAAGAACTTTTGGGAAAATCAACATCAGCTCTTACAAGTAATTAATTTTTTAAATCTATCTTTACATGTTTAGTTGTCTGTTAAATTGTTAATGCAGGAAAGTATTGATTTATTTTTGTTCCTATGCGAACAGGCTACCTTATGTAGAACTAGCTCCTTGGAATCAGGTATTAGAAATATCACCAAAGAAGCAATAAAAGAAATTCAAATGGCAGGAACAATCTGTGGTTGTGGTAGACCAATGGCAGGCGGTTGCCGGAATTGTTTGATGTCGGAGGTCTCCAGCCGCCTCCGAAATGCGGGTTACAATAGTGCTATTTGCAAGTCTAAGTGGAGAAGCTCTCCAGATATTCCATCAGGTAAAGAACAAATTTGAAATCACCATCTTTAAATCTAAATTTTTTTTTTTTTTTTTAAAAATATTAGTTCTTGAAATTAACAAGATTATCTTCTACATATAATGTGCAGGAGAACATACGTTTTTAGATGTAATAGACAATTCGAGTTCTAAAAAGGGAGAAGTAAGGGTGATAATTGAATTGAATTTTCGGGCTGAGTTCGAGATGGCAAAAGCAAGCGAAGAATACAATAAACTAGTCCGGCGGTTACCGGAGGTATTCGTCGGAAAAGTTGAAAGATTAAACAATGTAATTAAGATAATATGTTTGGCTGCTAAGAAATGCATGAAAGAAAAGAAAATGCACTTAGGGCCATGGAGAAAACAAAGATACATGCAGGCAAAGTGGTTAAGTAGTTGTGAAAGGAGAACATCTATGCCGGCCATCTCAATGGGATATTCCGGCAGGGTTCCAAAGCCAAAGGCTTCTATGCTAACTGTGGATTTGCTAGAGATGCTGCCCAATATGCATTATACAGCAGTTGAGGTTGTGTGATTCGGCGAAATCAAAATTTTGTTCTTTTTTGTTTTCAAGTTGTGATGTTTAATAGTGTGAGGAAATATATTATGTATGTAAACTTGGGGATTGAGTAATATTGGCACAATTTGACAAAAATCGATCACGTGACAATTGAAAGGTGTGATCATTCTTCTTTTCCACACTGCATTTTTAGTCTGTTGAGTAATTATGAGATTTTTTTTGCACTTCGATATTTGCTCCACTGAGTATTATTTTTTCATGATATTTATCTTATACAACCTAACTAAATTATATGCCATTTATATTTCTTTAACCTAACAATTGATGGAGGTTGGAATATTCTCCATAATACTAAAATAAAAATATTTTAATTTATAAATAATTGGAGTTGGGTTAATTAGATTGGCGTCGAGTGAGTTATACAAATATATTTATAAATAAATTCACATTAATATAAAAAAACACTGTACATTGTTTCTACAATTTTCCTAATTAATATAAAATATATAATTGTTATATGATTAAACCTAAGTAAAGTGTAGAAATTAGACTTGAGGCTTAAAATTTTGTTTAGCTTTCTTTATTAATATATCCTCATGTATATATATATTTTTTTTGTAAAATAGAAATATGGAACAGGCTGATGGTTTTTATTAAAGAAAAAATAAATTGAGTTCATATTTTCATTACTCGTCTATTTTCTTTTTGTCCAAACTAATACGAATAATATTTCAAGGGAGATTTGAGTATTAACAAATTTCTTTGTAATAAATGCAATTCATTAATTACTCTGTCCATTTCAAAATAAATTTCCACATAAATTAAATAATGCAATTAATCTAAATTTTACAAAAATTAGTTTATACAATGTATATTTTGCCCTCCAATCAAATGAAATTAATTGATTAATTTAAAAATATATATTTTTTATTTCTCCACCCCACCATTGGCTCTATTAAATAGAAGATGGATAATTATATTATGATGAATAGAACATTAAGGGTAGATTAGGAAAGAAAAATTAATAGGATATTGAAATTATAAAAACAGGGAATAAATTGAAGTAATTAATAATAAAAATGTAATTCATTAATTATCAATTAAAATTAGTAAAAGAAACCATTTGCAATATGGCTCATTGAAAGATGAAAGAAAAGATCGAACTAACATTGGTAGGGTGCGCCAGGCCCATGCTATAGTGCAACGCTTGGGCGACGCATGAGAGACCCAGTAGCAAGCTACCGTTATGGGCCCTCCCCTCTGAAAAATTCATTTAATATCATGTGGGCCATTGGCCCACGTATCAGATATCAAACTGATAAGAACAGATACTACACTTGATCTTAGCCAAAAGGCCGAGAAAGGTATGAATTGTGCAGTGTTTCAAGTTTCATTTTATTGACGCTGTCTACATCTAACTCTTCTCTTGTTTTCGATGTGGGATTATATTTATAAGTTGAACTCTAGCGGCTTGCCCCTTGCACAAAAGAGAGGCAAACACTGGCCTCAGCACTCTAGTCAATCCAAAGCCAGATAACAATAACAGTAGATTTTTCCACAGTTTCCGCTAAATCAATGAAAAAGCATTAGCAATTTTGAAGAAAAAATTGACCAAAAACTTATTTTGCAAATAAAGAAAATTGACATTCAAAAGTTAGAACAATAAAACAAAATAAAAACAGAACTTTCACGAGCAATGATTGAGATAAAATAATCGGGATTCTTTGCCATTTAATTAAAGTTTCGAATTTGAATATCAAAATTGACACAGAGGGTTGCCTCTGCCCCTCTCTATAGGCCAACAGTACTCAAGAATAAAATGGAAAAGAAAAATTGTGTTATCAACTGTAACAAAAGCAGAATTTTGAAAACAGAAAAACGAAAATCTAAAAAGCAGTTGCGTAGACAATTTTATCCATTTCGTTGTTTTCTTGGGAGACTTCAAAATGGGCCATGCGTTCTAAACTCTAAAGTACTCAACTCCTGAAAATTTGGTTATTTGGGCTTTTTTATGTCCAATTCATCTGTCAAGTCCATTTTTGTTGCTTGAAACCCAAACTCTGACTTCTCAATTTTCTCCCAAAACGTTACACACATGATTATTTCCAGCGTGCAATACCTAGAAGAGAAATCGGTGGTGCTTACTGTAAAAGAAACACTCCATCAACATATTTTAAAAGAGAGAGAAATAATGTGGTTTCGAAAATAAATTCTCAAAGATCATGCAAAAATAAAGTAATTCTCAAATATATAATATAATTAAACATTAATAATAAATCAACTCCATTTTTTTATATTATATTCTTACCAGATATTTAATAAATATTATATTTATTTTTTTGAGATGTAATAAATATTATACTTAATATGCAATCTAATTTTGTATTTTATTTTTTAGCTAATAAAATTTAGATTTAAAAGTAAAATAAATATAACCAATCAAATTAAATTACATTATAAATAATTTGATCAATTCATAAATATCATATGGTTATTTTTAAGAATTTTACCTCTCCATTTCCACTTATATATTTTAGATTATAGATAGATGTAGATAGATTATTAAAATAATAACAATAATAATAAATAAAATTTAGATTTGGAATATTTATTATTTAGTCACAAAAGAGTTTTTTAACTAAAAAAATAAGCGAGTGACAAATATTGAAAATGAGCTCTTCAAGAATTAAGAATTTAAGATGCCATTTGAAAGAATCCAAAAGACACAACTCCAAAAATGATGAAAATCCAACTAAAAGTTATAAATCCCACCGTACACGTAGCGGCGTACCACACACAACCAAATAAAGAAGATTCCAAAAGTCACCACCATCGCCTCCACTACCACCTCCACTCCACCACCACAAGCGTCTCCGCCCGCCACTTACCAAACAGCATAAAAACGAATCCGTGCGAACCGTACCATCTAACTGTAGCGGCCTAATATAATTCTCTCCGATTATGACACTTGGATTCCTTACCTATTTTTAAATTAAATTATTAATAACGGAAAAACTACATATTAAAATAAAAACACACACAAAGAAGAAAAAGAAAAACAATAGACAACGTCTTTTAATTGACTTTTAATGTGTGGGCCCCCAACCACCACCCACTTACACAATCTCTAATCTTCGGCCCCACCTCCTCCCTTCAGTCTTCACCAAAAATATCGGGTCCACGGGAATCTACGGTGTCTCCGTATACGATACGTATTTTTATATTCTCTGATTTAGCATATCGAAATTCCATCTACGGCAATTTTCTATCTCCACAAAAGAAAAAAAAAAAAAAAAGAAAAAAGAAAAAATCCTTTCTTCCTTTTTCTCTCTCTCATGCACGCAACAAATAAGTATAGAGCCCTTTAAAAGAAGGATTTTTTTTTAAAGGAGAATAACGTCACTACTGTTTGAAAGCTATGTGCCTTCCTAATGGTAAGCACTAACCTCCATTATTTATTTATTTATTTCTTTCTTTCTACCGATTCTTTATTCCAGGTTAGTGTTTGTATATATTGAGGTCATTTTTATTTTTTGTGATTTTATTTGTGTGAATGATTGTTTTGACATAATGATTGGTTTTCTTTCCAGAGTTTAATGGGGATGTAATCATGGGTGTTTCTTTGTTTTCCTAAATAATTGAGGATACTTTTTTTTTGGAATAATTTTTTTAATCATATTTGTTTATTGGCCATTGGGGGTGCCCATTGTGGGATTTGCCAGGCTTCTACGGAAGGTGCTATTTTGACTTTGAAGCTTAGAAAAAAGGTTCTGTTCATGAGGCCAGAGGTTGGGTTTGGTGGTAATGATCAATGGATTTGATGGTGTGAGAGAATTTTTTTTTTTTTTTTTTGTTGATGGATTATGATAGGTTAGGTGGGATTTTAGTTATTATGGAAAAGGGATTAAAATCTGTCCTGGTGTATTTCTTGATTTACTTTCATGGGTTTGAATGGTTTGTTGATTCTCATGGACCCAAAAAATTTGAATTTTTAAAGCTCAATCGTTAATGGTTTATGGAAAATTTGCTTCCTTGAGTTTTGCAAGTTGCTTTCTGCATTTCAATCCTTCTTCTTTTATCCAGCTGAAGAAGAAGACAGTAAAGTTTGGTTGAGGAAATCTGTGGGTGTAGCAATTTGTTTTAGGGTTTCAAGTTTTGAATTACTGGGATAAAGAAGCCAAAAGGTAAAATAAATGGAAGAAGATAGTTCTTGGATTAGGAGGACAAAGTTTTCACATACGGTATGTCATCGTTTAGATTCTTCAAGATTGGTGTCTTTTCCTTTATCCATTCCGTCTGAGAGAAATGCTGGGCTGAAATCAAGGCCTGGAAAGTCCTCTCCTTATCAGAAATCCGTTTCCTTTCCCACTCAGAGATCATCAGTTACTAGTGATTTTCAGATTCAGCGAAATCCAATCACCAACAAGCAGAGATCTTTATCTCCTTTGCCTGAAACGACCCTTTCTGATACTTTTAAGGAAGCAAGGTTTGATAGGAAGAGATTTTCAACTCCACATCCTCGCAGGAAAGATCACGATAAGGGAATCATGGGAAAGTTTTTCCACAAGGAATCATCGGAAACCAAGTCGACTAATACTTCATCAAATTCAAGCCCTCTTTTGCACTTGAAAGGTCATGAAAAATCGAAGGGCAAGAAGGATTCTGCCTGGACAAAGTATTTTGACCATGCTGGAGGTAGAGTTAATGCCGTGGAAGCGGCTGATGAATTTAGTGTGGATATGTCCCAGCTGTTTTTGGGGCTCAGGTTTGCTCATGGAGCACATAGCAGGCTTTACCATGGTGTATACAAGGATGAGCCTGTTGCAGTTAAAATTATCAGAGCACCCGATGATGATGAAAATGGAACTTTAGCCCTTAGATTAAAGAATCAATACGACAGAGAAGTCACGCTTTTATCTCGCCTTCACCATCCTAATGTCATAAGGGTAATTGAATTCATTTCCTTTTCTTTATCTTGGTTGTTCGATTTGTTATCTGTTTATGGAATTTAACAGGGAGGTCATTCCAACTTCCCTTTCCTTTTGCTGGTGTTGGAATTTTTTTTTTTTTTTTTTAAATTATGGATTATCTGATTGGCAAACAATATTCATGCACTTTTAACTATGGTTAAAAACTAGCGGAGTAAGTTTATGGCTTTTTCATGAATCAGTGCTTATAGGCATTTTGATCTGCTAATGCAGTTTGTTGCAGCATGCAAAAAGCCAGCAGTTTATTGTGTCATAACAGAATATTTATCAGAAGGTTCCTTGAGGGCATACTTGCACAAGCTTGAACATAAGTTGCTCCCCTTGCCGAAGCTTATTGCAATTGCTCTGGACATTGCTCGTGGAATGGAATATATACATTCTCAAGGTGTCATTCATCGAGATCTTAAGCCTGAGAATGTTCTCATTGATCAAGAGTTTCATTTAAAGATTGCTGATTTTGGTATAGCTTGTGAGGAGGCATATTGTGATGCATTAGCTGATGACCCAGGAACTTATAGATGGATGGCACCTGAGATGATAAAAAAGAAATCCTATGGGAGAAGGGTCGATGTGTATAGTTTTGGGCTCATTTTATGGGAAATGGTGGCAGGAACAATTCCCTATGAAGATATGAATCCCATACAAGCTGCTTTTGCCGTAGTAAACAAGGTAAATTCTTTTCCCCCGTTGTAACTGTATTTTGCCCATCTCATTCCATCTTGTATCTCTGTCTTCTAATCGATATGTAGCTAAGGCAGTAGAACTTCTATGAATGCAATCCAAAAATCAATAAACTGGAGGCAGAATCTATGAGCTGGCCCCAACTAGATTGCATGGAAGGTTTGGTTAATTTGAGCTTGCTGATAACTCTAGGGTTTTGCTTAATCGCAGCCAAAGTTTTAAGGGCAATTGACTCTCCACTCGTTTCATTAAATTCTTCTTACGTCCTATTATCTCTCACATCTATACAGTGGTTTGGTGTCCAAAGAAAAAGGGCGGGGTGGGTTTAGATGTAAGCTGTTACCATTCTCTTTGAGTAGGGGGTTTGGGATCCCCACAACATATTAATCATGCCCAGTCAGTTGTTATCCAACAATAAGCTTATAGATTGGACTTAATGATCAAAATATCGTATCTTGCTGCCTTTCACATTTTTTTCCCAATGGCTCGATGCTGGAGCTTTTAGAGGTCCAATTTTCTTGGTGTAAGATACTTTTAGATGGAATGCTATCATGAAAATTCATCATTAAAGATATTTGTATTCCATAGCATTTGGGGAGGAAACTTCTGATGATGAGATGAAGGGACATATAAAAACTTACTGTTATAAATAGCATAAATACCAATTATACTGTGATTATACCTCATTAAGACAAAGTAGCTTCTACTCCTTTTGGAATAAAGTATATCTAGTGAAATCTACTTTGATAAGAAATGTCTATTTCTTGCTTGTTATAGTTATAGATATTGTTCTTTATAGGATTACTTATGTGAAGGTTCCAAAGAAAGATTTAATGGTCTTTTTATTATGCTGGAAATCTCAATTTTTCTATTGGCAGAGTTAATATTGGAATGGTTTGACTGGAATTAGCAAAGCAATATCTTTTTGATTTGTTTTATTTCCTATTTCTTTGCCGTTTTTCTAAATCAGTTCTGTTATCTCTTTGCAGAATTTGAGACCTGTTGTACCACGGGACTGCCCTCCTGCCATGAGAGCCTTAATTGAGCAATGCTGGTCCTTGCAACCTGAGAAGAGGCCCGAATTTTGGCAAATCGTGAAGGTATTAGAGGAATTTGAGTCTTCGCTTGCCCGTGATGGGACTCTAAATTTGGTACAAAACCCAACTTTCCAAGATCACAAGAAAGGTCTTCTTCATTGGATTCAAAAGCTTGGTCCCGTGCACCCTAGTGGCTCCCCCACCCCTACCCCTAAACCTAAATTCACATGAGTTTCTCTTATGGCTTTTGTAGTGCACCAGGTTACTTGTAATTAAAAGGTTTGTTTCGTAAGCCTCGTTATTTGTACTCTTCTATGTCACATTCATGTGACAGTGAATTAATAGATTGGTAGGCATCCATTGAGGTGAAAAAGATGTCTTCCCTTCACAGATATACATACACACATCAAATTGTTACATTTTTGGGTATTTTGAAAATTGTAAAAGCACTCGGAGATGGAAAAAAAGAAAGTTCTTTTTGAGAAATCTAGAAAGCTGATATGGCTCTCCTAATGGTGGATTTCTCCCAAGACAAAATGTTTATCTTTCCCCTTTTCTTTAACTGATATTTTTGGCATTACTTTTGCTATTCCTTACGGGAGTATACTATATTATCACAAGATGCTTGCACTCTAATGCTGAACATAAAGAGATTCTGTTTTCTTAGTGTTTCTTGTGCTTCAACAGAAATAAGTTAATGTAGTATTTCTCATGTATCTTGTGGTTGAACAAATTCTATATATATATATACATATATAGCGGCTACATGGTTTTTATGTCTTCATTATTCTTGTCCCCCTTCCATTTTCCCATTTTTTATTTCATTATCTTCTTTTGATCTGTCACCATTTTCGTTGCGATAGCTAATTTTTCTTCCTACACTGATTTTTTGCTTTGTGATGCAAAATACAGTATCTGGATGCGACCGTATCGAATTTTATTTATCTTGTTGTTTAGTTTGTTGGTTGTATTGAATTATAGGGTACAAGAATCAACAAAGAAAGAAGCAGGGGACAGGGGATAATTGTATCAATGATGATTGAGGGTGCAGGTGGGATCATCCAATCTTTTTCTAACTGTTCATTGCTTTATTCTTTTATGTTATTTAGGGTTTTAAGTTTCTTGATACAGACGTCTATCCATATTTCCACTGGAAAAAAATATCCTAACATTAATTATTTCCTTATACCAACATTTATGGGATTCACCCAACTTGAGTGAAGGTCTGTTCATGATCTGTATGTACTGTTTTAGCTGTCTGTTTTGTACAGTTCAGGTGCAATGGATCTCCATTTTCAATTAACTGTGAAACGTGATTATTAACTTGATCATCTACGTTTAAAGGAGAAAAAAAAAAAACGGTAAAGTCAATCAACACTATCTATGGATTAGGTGGCTCTTAAAAAATGGACAGATGCAATGAAACCAGTAAGAGATGATGGTGGAAAATGTGGTCCAGATTTGAAGTGATGTAATTGGAATTGGATTGTTATGGTTGTCAATTTTATGTTGTCATATTTGACTTTTCTTCTTGTTGGACTATCTATTATCTTATATCAAGTGGGCCAACTTTAGATGAAGCCCATTGGGTACTTGGGTTTGCCTTGTAATGCTATGGAAAGCCTGCTTTTTGAATTTCAAAGCTAAAGATTTTTCAAAGGCTTTTAAAAAAAATTGAAATTAAAATAAACAAGAAATACTAAGAATATCCAATTCGGACTCCATTTGTTTTGTGGTATGAACAAGAGTGTATTAACTCCTAAAGGGCTATACTATATCGCTTTTTTTTTAAAAAAAAAATATTGGGAATATATTAAGAGAATAAATTTTCGTTAACAAAAGAAATTGGGCCGAATTTCATTTTTTCTTTTAGTTGGAGAGGAAATTTGAATTCGAATTTATTGTCAAATCGTATATTCACTTACCACTAGGTTATGATTGATGGTGATTGAGGTAATGATTAATATCACTAAATTTTCAAATAAATATATTCCTTGTTTTACAAATTAACCAAATTAATTTAATGATTAATCTCTGTTGGAACGTCTGAAGTCTGAACACCAAACAAACATCATTTTTCAACACAATTTCTCAACCATTTAGGTTGATTTTGTAAAAAGTAAGTTTTCTTTGTTTGTGTTGGGAATAATTATAATAATTCTAGTCATAAATAATAAAATGCCAATGGAAACTTGTATCACTAGTCTTAGACATAATCACATTAATTAATTAATTGAGAGAGAGTTCAATCTTACTCTTGATTTTTTAGTTGGTAATTAAAATTAAATTATAAACCTTTTTTTTTTTTGAGAAATAATTAAATTCTAAATCTGACATGAATATAGTTAGAGAAAATGATTGATCTTTTTTCAATTTAAGCAAAACATAGGTAACAGGAAATGCTTAAAATGAACTTTGAAGCAAGCATTGTGATCCAATAGGAATATGGTATTAGAAAAGTGAAACACATAATATATATATTACGTTGTTTAAAGATCATAAGTCCTTGTCTTCCCATTCTTTTATCAAATACCCATTTACACCACACAAATATTCACATGGCTTGCCGCTTACAGGCAGCTTGCTGATCTCTCTCTTCAAAGAATCATTTCAATTCTACAGTTCTTTTTTTCTTTTTTCTTTTCCTTTTTTTCTTCTTTAAAAAAAAAAAACAAAAACTGCACTTGTGGTTCATATATATAGCTCAGCCCGTACGTCCTTTGCATATGATTTTTTCTTTCTCCTTCATGTTCTAGTTCTCCAATAAGATTCTTAATCTTACAAATGGCATTCTCTTTTCCATATTCTGGATTTTAATTTTCAGAAATCAGTATATACGGAGTAAAAAGATAATGTAACAAACATTGACAGTAGAATTTAGAAATATAAATAACATTTTACAAAGAATTATGACTTGTCCCTTTCCTTTGACGCAGGAAATTAAAGTAGAAACAGTGAGGTTCCATGTCTGTTAGGATTTGAAAGCAAGAAAATGTGTCTGATCATCTTCCTGTATGGACCCTAAAGTCCAAAGTGATAAGATAATAGATGACCCCATCTAATCACAGAGTCGCTCAAGGGGCCAACGTACCCTTTCTCTGTCTAGGCAATAACCCTATAGGACAGTCTCTTTTTGATGTAGTGCTCTTGAAGTTTCTGCATTTTTTTCAATCTATTATATATCTATAGATAATTCTATAGCTAAACTTGGTACAAATACATTCTTAATTTTTGATTTAAGAATTAATAGTTTTGGGAACAATAGTATCCAAAGGCAAAGATTTTCCACAAAAATTTACAACGTGGGAGAGATGGCGATTAAATTGAAACAGTAGTTACATAAGGTTGTTGTTCTTGCTGGTTGAGAAAAATTGAGTGGTGAAAGAAGGTCCACGTAACCTCCTATGGTAAAACATATGAGGAACCCCCCCAACCCTCTGAAATCCGTAAACTTTTTCCAACATGAACCAATCATATTATTTTAACTTTTGTCTTTGCTTCTTTTTACGCCATCAATATAATTATCAATCACCAGCTGCATCCATCTAATAATTTTTTCAGTTTCAGATTTTTCCTTTCTATTAAGTACTCGTGTTGTTGTGTGTATTGTTGACTGCTACTGTGGTTGCCTCTTTGATGGAGAACAACCCTAGTTCTTCAAGAACTGATAGGAAAACCATTGAAAGGAATAGAAGAAATCAAATGAAGGCTCTTTACTCTAAGCTCAATTCTCTTGTGCCCCATCAAACCTCCCGGGTTAGTTTATCCCTTTCAATTTTTCTTTTTCTTTTTCTTTTTTGTTTTAACTTATCATACAAAATCTGCATTTTCAGTACTTCTAAGTCAAAGTTGAGACCTTTTTGGTTATAAATTAATAATTGAGTGTTTTTTAAAAATGTATCTATTGATTTTGTTAGAAAAATTTTTTTATGGGGTTGCAGGAACCCATGTCATTGCCTGACCAGCTAGAGGAGGCAGCGAGGTATATAAAGAAGTTGCAGACAAACTTGGAGAAAATGAAGGAAAGGAAAAACAATTTAACGGGAAATGAGATGGAAAATAAGGCAAGCTTGATGAGTAGTAGTAGAACAACAATGCAGTACTTAAGATCTCCACAAATTGAGATTCATGAAATGGGTTCAGCTCTGGAGATAGTTTTAATAACTGGGTTGGATAGTCAGTTCATGTTCAATGAGACTATTCGTGTTCTCCATGAAGAAGGGGCTGAAATTGTTAATGCTAATTTTTCGGCAATTAACGATACTGTTTTTCACACAATACATTCCAAGGTACAATATATTATGTAATAAAAAGGTGGTTATGTTAATTTTTTGCCATTACTTTTTCATTAAAATCAATTAATTGTTGCAGATAAGTGATTCTACCCACAGTTGCGGAGCTGCAAGGATTTCCGAGAGGTTAAAGAAGCTGGTTCAAGATGCTAATAATCCATTTTGAAGTTTGAATCTTTAATGGAGAGAGTGTCAGGATTAGATCTACATTGTTCTTACACTTTCCATGGACTTGAGCTAATTAGTTTCTTAAGGTAATTAACATCTAGAACTTTTTAATTTAATTATTTATTATGTAATTTAAATCAATTAATTGTAGATCAAACTAGGGTTTTTGATGTGCAAGGTGACAGATCTAACTTGAACTGTTGCTTGGAACTGCCATCTTTGTCCCTTTATGCAATTCCATGTTTCTTTCTCACACCAATAATAGAAATGGTTATTTTGGTTTCATATAGGTTAATTAAGCACTTCATATATATCTTATTGAAGTGCTTTTAACATATTCTGCTACTGAAATTTTGAAATCTTTAATTTTGCAGTACTTATTGTGAAACCCAAAACATATAAAAAGTCCCATTTGTGTTTCTTGTGATTGAATATTATTTATAATAGGAGAACAAATACAAATGTAATAATCATAAATTACTATCTTATGATTTCTAAATCAATTACAATTTTACTCTTAATAATGAGATCATGTAACATTTTCAAGAACACCAAAGAGAGATATTATGACTTCAAAAATTTCAAAAAAGGTTATAAATTGTTTATATGTTAATAAGATACTCATATTTTAAATTAATAATAAATTAATAGTATAATTTCTAAGACTTGTTTTCAGGAAAATTTCATCCAACTTGAGGAAATATTTCATCAAATGACATGTCAATATGTAGGGTAACAGAGTATATTAATTAAATTGAAGTTTAAATGCATAAAATTATCTTTAAATTTTAAAATTTTATTCTTATGGCACCTTAAATTTTTCAAAACACTAATCGTCCCTTGAAGTTGTAATTTTTTTTATAAATAAACATCTTTATTATTATGATTGGTCTCTGTAAAATTCATAAGAAATTCAATTTTATTCATTGAGTCATTTTATAGGTGGGATGTGAATTAGTTACCAAGAATTAATTAATCAATTAAACTTGATAATATTGGGGGAAAAAAAATTCTAAAGCAAGATAGCGACAGTATGTGATTCCTTACTTTTGCAAATAAAATATGTGGTGAGAGCTGCAGACGTTTCTCTAAGATTGGTCACTTCTGCTGCTGCCTCTTCCTTGTATAACTATGTCGTGGAAAACGTTTCTTAGGTCAAGTTAGGCATGGCCATATTGCGGTTCCGGGAACCGGAACCGTCGGTTCGAACCGGCCCGGAACCGCAACCGGAACCGGTGAGAACCGGAACCGGGACGAACCGGAACCGGAAAATTCCGGTTCGGTTCCGGTTCCAGCAAATGTGGAACCAGAACCGGCGGTTCCATAGAACCGGTCGGAACCGGAATGGAACCGCCGGTTCTCCGGCCGGTTAGAACCGCCGGTTCGAACCGGTTCGAACCGGCGGTTCTAGCCGTTGTAACTGTCAGATTTTTGTTTTTTTTTTTTTTTAAATTTGTTGTTAAATGTCTTAATTACCCCTCCCAACTGTCATAAACGGCTACATAACGGCTAGTTTGAAGGGTATTTTTGGAAAAATGAATTTTTGGATTTATTATAAATACCTCATTTTATTTACAAATTCATTACAAAAAAATCTCAACTCTCTCTACTTACTCTCTCTACAATATACTACACTCTCTACTTACTCTCTCTACAATATACTACACTCAACTCTATATTATTCATTTATTTTTCTCTACTCAACATTTATCTCTTATTAAGGTAATTATTCTCTCTAATTTTTTTTATTCAATTTTCCAAATTATATTTTATTATCATATAATGGCAAGTGGAGGAAACTCAAATTCGGGTAAGGGCAAGGGAAAAATTGGAGAATCATCTATCCCTACAAACGACATCTATGATATGATTCCCGACCAATTTAATTTTGAGGGTTTTCCAAATGAAAATTTGGATATTCCAACTCAAGAATCCGAATTTAATGAGCAATTTCAAGAAGATGAAGAGCAAGAGCAAGAGCAACGAGCAAAAATTGTTACAAGAGCAAGACAAAGTTCCGACATATTCTCCATTCATTTCACAAAAAAATTCAAAGGTGAGAAAATGTATGATGTAATTTGCAATTATTGTGGAAAATCTTATAAATTTAAACAAGCGGGCGGCTATGGATCATTTTGGAAGCATTTGGAGGCAAAACATCCAACAAAAATAGGAGTTGATCGGTCTCAACAACAAATTTCCGGGTACACTTCTAACCTTTCTTTATTTAAATATTCTGAAAAAATACAAAAAGAAGAATTAGCAAAAATGATTTCTATGGAACATTTATCTTTTAGTTTTGGTGAAAAAGTAGGTTTTAATAATTATTATCAAAAAGCTTTAAATCCTTGTGCTAAAAGAGTACCAAGAAATACAGTAAAACGAACTATTATTTCTTTGTATAATAAAGGAAAAAAAGAATTAGAGCTTTTATTTTCTCAATTGAAAATTCGTGTTTCAATTTGTTGTGATGTTTGGAGTGATCATTGGCAAATGCATTCTTATATGGGTATTACATGTCATTGGATTGATGATGATTGGAAAATTCAAAAAAGAATTATTGGTTTTCGTGTTTTTGATGATAAACATACTGCAAATAATATTTATAGAGTAATTGTTTCAATTTTAGATGAATATAAGTTGAAAAAAAAAATTTTTTCAATTTCATTTGATAATGCTTCTGCAAATACTAGATCTATTATTGAACTTAAAAGAATTTGTGAACCAAATATTGGTGGTAAATTTTTTCATATAAGATGTGCATGCCATGTTTTAAATTTATGTGTACAAGATGGTTTAAAAATTCTTGATTGTTTTATTTCTCCAATTAAAAAAGCTATTTCATATTTATGGACACATCCCCAAGTAATGAAAAGTTTGGCTAAATTTTGTAAAGAAAATAATAAAAGACCAAAACGTTTTCCAAGGGATGTCCCAACTCGTTGGAATTCAACATATGAATTACTAAACGAGTCTTTTTCTTATAAAGAATTATTATGTTTTTTTGTTACTAATAATATTGAGGATATTAATTTATATCCACAAAATTGGGACATTTGTGCAAAAATTTTAGATATTTTAAAAATTTTTAATGATGCTACCTATAAATTTAGTGGGGTTTATTATCCCACATCTAATTTATTTTTACCTATGTGTATTAATATTGTTACTGCACTCCAAGAATTTCAAAATGATGATTTATTAAAAGATTGTATTTTTTCAATGAAAAAAAAATGGTTATCTTATTTTAAAAATATACCACCTCTTTATCTTGTTGCTATTGTATTTGATCCTAGATGTAGAATGGATGTATTATGTGATTATTTGACTATTTATTATGATGTATTAAATCTTGATGTAGAAGATAATGTTAATATAAATGTAGTAATGCATGAAGTTAAACAAAATATTATGCAATTATATAATGAATTTATTCAAGTTTCTAGTTCATCTACATCTACTTCTATTTCTACTTCTTCTCAATCTAATATTCCACAATTTTCAACACAAAGGGTAAGTGGTGTTGGTGTTGCCCAACAAGTTTTATTGCAAAGACAAAAAAGAACAAGGGAATCCAATTCTATTTCAGAATTTGATAATTATCTAACAACTTCTTTTGAGTTTGGTGATGATTATGCAGATGCAGATTTTCCAATTTTAGATTGGTGGAGTCGTCACGCAAATACTTTTCCAATTCTTTCTTTACTTGCAAAACAAATTTTAGCAGCTCCGGTCTCCACTGTTGCGGTTGAACAAGCTTTTAGTCAAGGAGGTAACATACTTGATGAAACACGATCTCGTATGACACCCGATTCATTAGAAGCACAAGCGTGCGTGGATGATTGGACCAAAGCCGAACTAAGAGCCCAAGAAAATCCAAACGAAAATGAAGATTTATTTGATTTATACGATGGGTCCTCAACGGGAACATCAACCGGTGGTGCAAATAGCGATTAAGGTAAAAGGGGTGACATTGATATAAGGTAAGTAAGAACTACGTGGGCTTTGATTCCTCTAAACCCCAAGAGGATACGTAGGCAACTTAATTTTTTTTTTTTTAAAAAAAATTAAGTTCAAGCCCATTTTTTTTTTTCAAATTATGTTCAAACTTAAAAAAAAAAAAATTCAGTTCAAATTTTTTTAAAAAAAAATCATTATGTTCAAACTTAAAAAAAAAAAAATCAATTCAAATTTTTTTTTAAAAAAAATCATTATGTTCAAACTTAAAAAAAAAAAAATCAGTTCAAATTTTTTTTTAAACCGGTCTTAAAAATTTGAAATTTTTTAGGTGTATTTTTAAATTTTTTATGTTCAAATAATTTTTTTTTTAGTTGGTCTTGATATTTTAAAATTTTTTAACAGTATTTTTAAATTTTTTATGTTAATATAATTTTTTTTTTTAAACCGGTATTAAAAATTTAAAATTTCAAATTATGCGATTCGCCGGAAAACCAATCGGAACCGTCGGTTTTGTAATCGGATCGGAACCGGAACCGGAACCGGACGGTTCCAAACCGGAACCGGAACCGGCCAATTTCGGTTCGGTTCCGGTTCCAGCTTTTCCGGAACCGGAACCGCCGGTTCCGGAACCGTGGCCATGCCTAGGTCAAGTCGTGTTCTTGTTAGTGGGATTTTGGTGGGGTCAATGACTGACGTCATGGAAATGACGTCATATCGAGTATAAAGTAGGTGATTTTCACGTTAAATATTTCAAGTAGATAATTTTAAAAAAAAAAAAAAAAAAAAAAAAAAAGGTAATTTGAAACTTATCAGTAATCACCTGTCTTTTGTTAATTTTAAGGTCGTCTTCCTGTAAGAAACTGGTCAAAAGCTAACGATTGAGTTCCTTGAAATTGCGTTTAGCACCCACCATGTCCATGACCACTTGGAGGTGAATGATTTCATTTGTATATATTTTTCCCATTTTTGGTATTTCTACTCAGAAGTATGCCTCAGGCAGAATTAACATGTTTGATTAATAATTAATGTTAAGACATTATCAAATTCGACTCAGTTAAATGCTATGATGCTGATGATGACAAAGCTCTAATCTTGTTTTCCAATATAGAAATTGAGTGAAACAGTTTTAAATATTTGATTGTTTGTGTGGTGCAGATTGCATTTGATCTGCAGATTTTCTTATTCTACATTAGTTGCTTAAATTGTATGAATTTGTGCTTATTTTATTGTTTCTGGCAACAAAGCAATGCAGTCCCAAAAATACTGGTGTATTGACAGCTTACATGGAGGTGGGAAGCTTACGTCGTGGGTTTAGTTAGTTTTGTGTTTTTGCAATCCCTTTATCTTTCAATCCTCGTCCAGTTCGTTTGCGGAAAGTTAAGCCCAGCCCAATCTACATTGGAATCAACAGTTTGCCGGAGCCCGTGAAAAGCCCGCAATGTGGATTTACCTAAAGATAAGATGCGAAGATAAAGATTTCTTCTTCCTTATTTATAAATTTGAGTTCGGATCCTAAATACAAATTCCCTTTTATAAATCTGTCTGGTGCAAACTGAATTAGTTGGAACATTAAATTTTAGATACCGGATAATAAAAATTAAAAAAAAAATAGACACCTTCCCGTGGTTAATCATTTACATAATTAAACATCTAATTAAATATTACAACATAATTAATAGAGTAAGCTTTTATTTACTGATGGATTGCTTCACATGGTTTGACTTAGGGCACATTAATATATGCATTTGTGTTATTAAATCTTATCTTATTGATTCCACAGTGATCAAAGCTTATATAAGATCTCTTTTTTGAGCTAAATGAGATTTACTTATTGGCAACGTGATCATAATTTTGGCAGTGGAGTATTTTTCAAGCTGTTTGTACCCAAAAAAAAATGCATGTTTGACGCATCAAAAATTTAGGAGGAAATAAGAAAACCAACATATAAGATTGCACGGTAAGCAAGGTATGATTAATTAAATGAAAATAATTAATGATGACTGTCTAATCCTGTCCATACACAATTAATTATAGATAATATAAATTAAAAATAAAATAAAAATAAAAAATGAAACCTATATATATATATATAACTTAATTTTATATGATTCCTGACGATATTGAATTTTAATTATATTTATAATTTCTACTTTGTTAAGATTAAAAAAGAAAAGAAAACTTTTGAGAGTGCAACCCATTTGGGGAGCAGGACTTTCTGGAAAGTAACTATGACTATACGTGGAAAAAATATTCCAATTCGATTGCTGGGATAAATTAAGTTTATAATTTAATTAATATAATAAAATAGATTTATTTTGCTGATTGAAAAAAACTTAGACTATACATTTACTTTAGCTAGATAATTAATATTTTTATAATTTCAAGACCTTTAAAATACTCATATATTATTATTTAAAAAATTGACTGCTTATTTTAATTGTAATTTTATTATTTTTCTATTTCTATTTTGTTTTTCAGCGAAATTAATTTATTTTGTTATAATAAAATATATCAGAAAAAAACTTAACTTATCCAATTATTTTAATCCAACCTAACTTGAAAATTGAAATTAACTGGCACAATATTATAGTTTGAGTGGAAAATTGAAATTAATTACTACCTATATATATATATATATATATATATATATATATATATTTATACATCAATCGGATTACCAACTTTTCAAAATCACAATTTTAAAAGGAAACCTTTTGAAAGTTTAACCCTATTCTGGGGAGCAAAGGTTGTGGCGTACGGCCCAAAGATTTGTAAGCATGCCCTTGTCATTTTCTGCCGAGCATGGCAAAAATAATAAACCAATTTGAAAAAAACTGCCTCCAAAATCTATTCCATAACGTTCAAAAGTTACTGTACGCTAATTTATCCCCGCTGATTGGAATGGAATGATTAAGCAAGACGTTCACCGATGAGCACTACATCCTCAAAATTATGAGCCTCCCGTAACATACAGTGCCCTTGTCAAGTCTCGCCAGTTCAGTTGCTTTTTACTTAATTTCTCGCCGAGTCAAATTTTTGAGACTTGATGAACTATTTTCACTTGCAAATCAATCGAAATCAAATCAATTATAATTGAGGAATTAAAGGAGAAGCTCAAACCTAAATTGGTTGGATTATAAATTCAAAAATTTTTTAATTTAATAATATTAGAATTATCTTTGAAAAATAGAAAAAGAAATTAAAAAAAAAAAAAAAGGGAGGAGAATTACTAGGGGACCGTTGATGTTTAGCTTTCTCTTTGGCCGAAGTCGCTCTCTTCTGCAGAATTGGTTGCTTTTTAACCAAATATATCATTGAAGTATCCAAAACAAAGAACGAAAACAATGTTTATTGATTCAGTAAAAAGAAAGTAAACACAGTTGAGGTATCGAAGTCCTTGGAAACTTCTCCATTGCCTTGCAAAATGTGCACAACTCCCCTAACCTCTCCATGTGAACTCTGTACTTCATGTCTATCGCCACTTACTGGCATCTTGCAATTTTACATCTAGAGCGGATTCATAAAAGGTTTTTAAATTCTTTTTATTTTTACTGATTTTCAATAAATATTAAAAATATTTCTAATCATATATTAAAAAAATTATTTTTATTGATCTGACTCGTGATTCGATATCTAGTGCAGACAAATATAATTCTTTAGTTGTTCGGTATAATTTATTAATTATTCCTATGTGATTTTATTTCAACCAAATTGATTATTTATTAGAGTTAAATTAATTTTAAATTACAAGATTACACGTGAAATGTAGATTAATTAGGAAAAGATTATGCCATAATTATATTTTTTGAAGAAATTTATGCAAGCTGGATAGAGAAACCCAAGTAAATTGATTAAATTAAAGTGGATTAAGAATTCAATAGTATGGACTTGAGTTAATTTATGAAGAGATTATCAAGAAACATCAACTATTAATGGTCTAGAATTTTCTCATAAAGGGGAGCTTTATATGTGGACCCATTGATATTATACTTTTTACACAAAAAGGAAGAAAATCAATTCCATTTGTCCTTTTTGAACAATAGTCTTAATAACATTAGACCGTTATCTTTTAGACTTGCCCAGCTCTGGTAGAGCCAGCAGTAACCTACCCCACAATTTTTTTTTTTTAAAAAAAAAAACCCAAACTTTATCGAGAAAAACCGCAGAGAATTACGGCTTAAGTGCTATAAAATCTTCAGTTTTCAGTCTTCTTTTCACCATCTTCCCTTCTCTCTCTGTTTGAGCTTCCATTAAAGAAAGAAAAAAAAATGGGGCTTGGCGTAGCTAAAGCTCTTGTTCTGCTGCAGGTTTCACTATTATGCTTCACTGCTTTTAGCGATGAAGAGGTAGAAGCTGTGTCGCCTATCCCAGCTTTGCCACCGAATCACCACCATCACCATCACCACAACCATGTTCACCCACCGAGTCATGCCCCTGTTGTCTCTCCCATGCATGCTCCAGCTCATGCACCCGTTCACCCACCAAAGCCGCACCCACACCCACACCCATCGGTTCAGCCTCCCATGCACTCTCCAAAACCACACCTACCGGTTAAACCACCAGTTCACCCTCCCGTACACTCTGCACCACCAAAGCCATTACCACATCCACACCCACACCCACCAGTTAAACCACCAGCTGAGGCACCGATCTACCACTTCGAAAGAAGCTTTGTTTCCGTGCAAGGGGTTGTTTATTGCAAGTCATGCAAATATTCTGGAGTTGAAACTCTCTTGGGAGCTTCACCACTTTCTGGTAAGTCAGTTCTTGACATTATTTATTGAAGTCTTGACTACACATTGCTCTTATTTTCCTTTTCTTTTATGATTCTGTATATGTGAAACTGTTTAATTTCTTGGATGTGCATTTTCATGGAAAATGTTCGTTTTTCTTAAAATTTTATTTTGAAAGACTTCATCTTCATGCATTGGTTGGTTAAAGATTGAAATTTGAGCAAGAAAGAAAGTTGTTTCCTTTTTTCTAGGTGCATGTAAGACCAATAGCTTGCTCTCTCTTTTAGGTACATGAGCTGTTGTCGTAAATGGAACCCTATGTTTCACTCCGTGACCATTTTCAAACTGTAAAAGCAAAAGCATTGAGAATCACGTTTGTGCTTTTGACCAGTAATTACTGACTGACTATGCTTTATTTGCATGTCAATTTTTGAAATATTATGACAGGTGCAACAGTAAAACTGCAGTGCAATAATACAAAATACCCACTAGAAGCCAAGGCTACAACGGACAAAAATGGTTACTTCTTCCTTGAAGCACCAAAGAGTATCACCAACTTCGGGGCCCACAAATGCAAGGTGTCATTAGTCTCTGCACCAAACACCGCTTGCAGCAAGCCAACCGACCTCCACGGCGGAGTTAGTGGTGGCTTGTTGAGGCCGGAGAAGAAATATATTTCAAATAAGCTTCCGTTTGTTCTGTTTACAGTTGGACCATTTGCCTTTGAACCCAAGTGCCCTCGTTAAATTAATGAATAACCAATAATGTGTTATGTACTCGTGAAGTTAAATTTATGAATCAATGTCCCAACAAGTCTTACTTTAATTATAGTGTGCTTCTTTCGGCTGTAAGTGTGTCGATGTATTAATTCATCTTTGTGGGAAATAAATGATAGTATTAGCATCTTTAGATCAGTGATTAATCTTACTGTAGGTTTTACAACCGGTAGTAGCAAGTCACCTTTGGGTTAAGCCTATCCTGCTAGCTCACTTCACTTGGCTGCTAATTAATTTTTCTTCACCTTTAGAAAAAGTTTATCCTGCCAAAGCGGGAGCCTAAAAAAAAAGTTGTTGAAAAGAAATTGTTTTCTGAAAATGAGTAAGACAAAGCATGGCATTGGGCCTTCTTTTAATTTGATTTGGAGTACTAATTTTATTTCTGTGGCGAATGGGGTCTTGTAAAAATATGGCGAATGGCTAATCATCAATAATTCCCTGAGTGGGCCCCGATTATGGGTTCCAGCTAATCCAGGTGATAGATATATGATGGCCCACCTTGTAGGAATTTTCTCCAAATATTCCGATTTTTAATTTTATTTTATTTTTACATATGAAAAAATTGGAGACTTTACAATTAAAGTCAAAACCCAAATTATATGTAGTATTAATAGAATATTGTTTATTATATTAGGGACTTGTTTGTAATTTGTCAGCAACTTATATGTAATTTCAACTCGTTTGCCATTCGTAACCCAGTAAAGGAAAGTGTAAATTTCAACTTATATGTGATTTACTTTATAAGCCATGTTTTATTTTTTTAAAACACTGTCCATTTACCTTTCTTCTAATTCCAATAATATGTTATGAAATTTGGTTTAAAAACAAAATGGAAAAATTACCTTTTATTATGTAATTCATGTCTATTCCAATGTATATTTAAATTTTGTGAATTCCAATTTGTAATGTCAGAATAGGATTGCGTTCTTTTTTTCTTTTTTTTTTTTAAATTTATGCATATGTGAACTTTTAGCGAGCTTTTGATAGAAAGTAAATTGTATTTTATTTTTAAACCGTTCTGTAAAGTCTACATATAAGATTAATTTGTATTCGTGTCAGGTAAGTCTATAAAAGAAATAAAATATTCTCAACAAAAGAAATAAAATATTCCCATCTCCACCCCTCTTTGGTTATTTATTTATTTTTCCATCAGTCGGTAGGTTGATTTCTCAGATTTGGACATTACTTCAGATTTGATTACTAAAATTGGGCTGGGCCTAACGGATATATATAAGCCCTTGAACTGGAACTTCAAAATGGACTCGTTAACTTGAAACGGCTTTGTTCTTTTTTTTTTTTTTTTTTTTTTTTTTGGAATTTTCATTTTTTGTTTTTGGGTTATAGTCAAGGGTTAGGTGTTGAATCCGATGATGTCACCATGATTTATAATTCCATTTCACATGAGATTTCAAAATTAATTTTATTTTGGAAAAAAAAAAAAAAGAAAAACAAAACGAAAGTCATTTTTATTTTATTTCCTCATTAATCATTTTTGTGAGACAGTGGTATAAGAACTTCTATAGCAAATAATATTTTTTGATTTGTTAAGTGTTTAAAAAATAAATATTTTCCGTTATTTTAAAAAGAAAATAAGGACCATTATGAACAAGGGTGTAAATGTTAATATATGATCATTTTGTTTCCATGTGTGTAAGAAATAATAGATCAACCGCTAATGCATTGATATACCACCTGAGGCGGTGGTCTAGTGGTAAAGGTGTTGATAATTCTCCTGCTTGATTCATAATTAATTCTCTACAATAGCATTCCATTATGCATTAGGTCGGGCTCTACTATCGTGGGGCTGAGGATCGCAACGCTATGATCCTGCGTGAGACATTAGGAATAAATCTCTATAAATTCTAACACATTGATCATTCATGATCAGATGCTTGGCTAATTATTCTTGAGTCATTCTTTTATTATATGTTTATCGTCTATAATCTTATTTCTTATATTCTGTGGTAATATCAAACGGTCCATATCTATTTAATCCAAAATCAAAAGCTAGTTGTTAATGCATTTATGTCTTCATTTATCAATATAGGATAAATGAGGTGATTGTTGGATTTGTTGCCAAATATGAGCAATCTGATACATCTCCTAAACAAATAAATCAAATACTTAAGGACCAAGTGGAAAGATATCTTCACATTGAAGCTGTATCCAATGGTTGAAACATCCTAATCAAACCATCCAAGTGGTCAAACCAACCCATGTTTAGTAGCACCCAAGACCACCAATTTTCCTCATTGTCTACCCATCAAATGTTAATAATGGATTAAATTAGATATGATCATTAATTTTGCTTCTATTATAATATGAATAGCCTCCAAGATTCTATTCCTTTATATTCAAATCATGCAATTCAATTTTATTGGAATCCATATTATTAAAGAATTGCCCTATTCATGCATATATGCATCTCCCACTTTCAATCCACTTTTAATTTTTTTTTTATTTAAATATCTCTTTACTTACATTGAATTGGGTGTCCCTTTATTTCACCTTATAGCAGCTTTTTTTCCTTCTAATTTATTAAAATTGGGAATGAGATTCAGCTCTCTAGTGCATACCAATGGGAGGAGGGCAGACTGACAAGTGAGAAGTTACTGAATAACAAAATTTCAATTAATAATTATTAAAATCAACATTATAGTGAAAAAAATTCATTATCACCTAACGATTTTAGATGAAAATGACCTGAAAATTCATTTTTCACATTTTTTTTTTTAATTCAAGAGCTAAATTAGACTTTATCCTAGTTAAAAGTCTATTTTTGCGGCTAAATGTGTGCCTGTCAACCATCGCTAAACCCAAAGTTGCATATATCATATATAAAAGAGAAAGGAAAACAACCCTTTGAGAAAGTGATAAAGGAGGACATTTTTTAGCAATTTAAATGTTATTTTCAAGAACCCATTTGAACAGGAAAGAGCAAATTAAAGCTGGAAGATAATTTGATTCTTACAGTTGAAAGGAAATAAAAATGTTTGTTGATTTAGATTTACGAGGATGAGACGAGATGATCTGAGGATATTTGTCCAAAGATCAAACGAGATTGCGAGAGGGAGTGGGGACAACAAGTTGTACTTTATATTTATAATTTGTACATAGACGAAAAACACACCATATGATTTGTGATATAGGTTGATTGATTGACATAATGTAATATGGAACCGACAGAGGGGGCAAAATAGGAATTATTGAATTGAAGGAGAGGTTGGACTTGGACCTAGGAAGCATCTAAATCCAATCCAAGATAATTAATTTAATTTAATTTTATTTTATTAATATTAATTAATGTAAAAATTAGGGATTATATGCTTAGTTGTTGTTATTAGAGATTAAATGTATCCTCACCAAGAAGGAGGAGGGAGGGGCCCATTAATATTTAATAATTTTAATTAATTGAATATTGAAAATGGGTTAGCCGAGTCAGACTCATGGGGTGTGTGTAAGTCAATGCAAAATGTTGAATCCTTTTTTGACGATTTCTCTTCTCTCTCACAGGCACAGAACAGTTTGGCCCCACCCTTTTTTGTCTGAAATTCCACGCACCACCAATGGCATGTTACCACTTCTACTTTCCTTTCCCATCATACCATTCTCTTCCTTAGCGCGTCGCTTCACTTTCCGTTTAATTTATCTAAAAAAACGAAATATAATTAATATGGTAAAATTATAATTTTTCTTAATACGTTTTTATATTAATATTAACATTATATGATATAAAATTTAAGATAATAAAAAATTTTGCAATTTGCTAACGTAGATGGTACCAATATTTGGGTAATATTTATTGACAAGGATGCATATTAAATAAGGGTAAAATAGAAAATTACAAAAATTATTCTCCTTAAAAAATGAAAATATGACTGAAATAAATTTAAAAAAGGAAAGTAAATCTAGCAAATATTTATTCATAAAGATGCATATTAAATAGAGAGTATAATAGAAAACAAATACAATTATTTTTTACTGAAAATGAAATATATGATTATAATTTGAAATAAATTATTGAAAGAGAGTGAATCTGTATTTATGAGACCGGTGGAGTATAAGGAACTTTTATGAATTTTAAGAGAGTCATCGTCAATGTAATGAAAGTCAAAAGAACTTTTATGAATTTTAAGAGAATCAACGCTAAGATAATAAAAGTCGATAAAAAGTTAGCAAATGAAAAAGATATTAATTGAACGGATATTTACAATTATTTTATTGAGTAAATTTATTAATTTTAATTTTTGGGCAAAATAATTTGATCAAATATACTTATTTAAAAATATTATTCAAATTAATAAAATTTAAAATATCAATCAGATAATTATATCTTGTGATGTTTAAATGGATGATGAGTTTTTTATGGATTAATTTTGACTATCATGTCCCCTTGAAAAAGCCGTTAAAATCATCAAATTCTGAAATAAAAGCTATTTTAGTAGCTGTTAGCTATTTTATTAGTGGTTAACTGTTAAATATTAACTGTTAGTGGTTAAAGATTATATAGCAGTTTAAAATAAAAGTGTTTGCTACAAATAACTGTTTGATTAGCTGTTTAATATAAAATGACAAAAAATATATAAAAGTGAGAGACAAAGTAAAGAAAAGTGATAGGTATAAGTATCATAAAAAAATTATAAAGTGTTAATGAATGTAACGTTTCATAAAATACTGTCTCAAACTCTAAATATTAGGGTAAATATTGTATTAGCAAACGTTATAATTAATTAATACCGTGTTTCAACACTATTAAAACACTAAACATTATTTCAATTGCTGCTGTGGAATAGGGCCAAAAGAGTCATTATAAATTTAAATAATATTTAGATTTTAAGGAAAAGAAAGTATTTATTACGTATTGTTGTCAAGACAAATACTATGAGAAATCACTTTCAAATACTATGAGAAATCACTTTCTTCTGTGCTCTAACGAATGGATAATAAATCCTTAGCAACAGTGTTTATCAACTTAATTAATTGGCGACATTATTTGGTAAGTGCACAAACAGAATCGAATTTTTAAATTCATTAATTTATTAAAAAGTGATTTATGCTTTTATATTTTCTTATTTCAAAGCGGGAATTAATTTTTTTAATAAAAATAGAACAATTAAGAATTTAATATTTTAATATGTGATACTTAATTAATGGCTATATGTCAAAGTCATATCAATATAAATTAGCGGTATTGAACATTAACTCTATGTTTAATGCACATGATAAAACTTAATATAATTTAATCCTAACAAAATGTAACTCAATGTATTTTTAGTGTAAATACTAATATTAATACGATGAAATACAAAATTTTTTTTTCTAGTAGTAAAATTTCACAATCTTAAAATAAAAAAAATATAAAACCACATTACACATTTTGTTTTTATTTTTATTTTTTCATATTACCACGAATATTTTTATTTTATCTTTTTTTTTTCTAACTAAAACACCTAACTCCTAACTTCTACCAAAAAAAAAAAAAAAAGAATCAAATCTAGAGCTTTGCTCGATTGTTTTAAGACCAATCGACCATTGATTCTAAATTCTTTTGCGAAAACCAAATGAATTGCTGTTCAACAACACTTGGCAGTCGGCAGATACATGTTTAATTGAAAACTGGTCGTTGGAGCGTCATGCACATAGCCTAAAATGGCGCGTGTTCAACAAAATCAAAGAGGAAACTTCGAAGCCCTCAGTGCCCACCAAAACATTTCTTACCAAACCAAAGAAGGTAACAAAGCCCCTCATCTCATCTCTTCAAAAGTCCCTCTCCTTCTCCTTCTTCTCCTCTCTCTCCCCCCTCTCTGTTGAGCTAGAATCAAAGCAAAATAGAGAGCAATACCATCACTCAATCACACCCATCAATGGAAACCTCATCAAGACACCAAGAAAACCACAACCCACAATCTCTTATCCCCTCCCCTAATAGCCATAGCAGTACCAGTAGCAGCAACAGCAGCAGCACCACCACCACTACCACTAATAATGGACTCCATGGCAATCAACCACCACTTCCCTCTCCCAAAGCCATCACCAGATCCGAATCAGCTAACCCTTACCCAACTACCTTCGTCCAAGCGGATACATCCTCTTTCAAACAAGTCGTGCAAATGTTAACCGGATCACCCAAACCCACCAACACTGCTGCGGCCATTACCCAACCCGACCCATCGCCTAAATCACATTCCCATAACATCCCTCCTATCAAATCCATACCTAAAAAGAACCAATCCTCTGGGTTCAAACTTTATGAACGCAGAAACTCTCTCAAAAACCTCAAGATCAACCCCCTTAATCCAATTTTTGCTCCTCCCAGTTCCGGGTTCTCGCCTCGAAAACCCGAGATCCTCTCTCCTAGCATACTTGATTTCCCAGCTCTCGTTCTGAGTCCGGTTACTCCCTTAATACCCGACCCGTTTGACCGATCTGGAACAGCAAATTATACTAATTGCTACAGTCCCTTGAATAATTCCAACAAAATTCACAATAATATTAGTATGAATGGTCATTTAGTAGATACTGACGCAGAGGAGAAAGCAATCAAAGAGAAGGGCTTTTACTTGCATCCATCGCCGGCAACCACACCGAGAGAAGCTGAGCCACGGTTGTTGCCGCTCTTTCCGGTCACGTCCCCTAGAGTGTCAGGTTCTTCAAATCCTTCATCTTGAATAAATGCATCTTTTATTTATTTAATTTTTTTTTGTTTTGTGTAAGATTTTTATATAATATATTGTTGGCATTGATGGTGATTATGGAAATGGCAATGAAAGCGAGAAAGAGAAAGATATAATATTGTAATTTGAAATATTTGCAGAGAATGAGAGGATCTTTGCTTCAATTGTATAATTAACCTTTTATTTAAGTTTCTAGTTTCATATTTTCTGGGAATTTTTTTTTTTTGAAGTGTTTGGTTGCTGAGAAAGTTGAGCAAGCTAGAGAGATGGGAAAAAAATCGTGACCCTAATATGAATATAAAATCTTTACTCTCTGGCATGAAAAATCTCAAATTAAATCTCTAAAAATCAATCCAATTATGAAATTAGATTGAAATTTGGTCAAACTTGAACAAATGATAAATTTCTATTTCTTTTTATTTTTTTTTTATTTTTTGGGTTAGGGCTAATTTCAATGAATGGCTATAATTTTTGTTGACCATTCTCCCTTTCAGTCTTCCCTCAATAAATGCAAAAATGAATAACTGAAATCTAAAACAGTTCCGTTACTCTACAAGCATTAATAAGGCATTGCTTGTAAGAAGTGCACACTCAGAGGGAGGTGTTTAATGGAAAAGGAAAAAAAAATTTGGGAATTTTGTATGAAATGGCAAAAGCAACTTTGGGCTAGCTGTCAAGGAAAGAGTAGATAAATGGGCAAGGAATCTTGAACCAGCCCTAGTTTATATTTTGGGTTTTCTGAAGTGGAAGGAAAAGATGCCGTCTTCTATGTGCTTGTATTGGAAGCATTCAGGATTTTTTTTTTTAAATTTTTATTTTTCATTACTCTTAAATCTTAACTTTTCAAGCTTGCTCTACTAATGTGGTATTAAAACTAACTCACCATTAGATATTGGATGGGTCCCTCAAAAATAATTTTCCATCTAAAGGTTTTGCCCATTCCAATTATATAATATTAGTTATTATAGTAGTAATTTTTAACCGTTATAGCAACAGTCAGCTGTTTTTCTCACTTTCATTCATAGGCAGCAAGATTAGAGAATTAACATTTTAAATATAGATATTATGCCATCGAACAGTACAAATAACAGCAGAAGTGTCTTGACATTATTTTTAAAGTTGATTTAGAATATGAATTTGAGATGAAGGATGATAGTTTATTGTATTGGAGCAAGTAAGGTGGACATGGATTTGTAGATTGGAGAAATTTTGAGCCGTAGGATATGTTTGTATGGGGAGTCATTGCAACCCACTAAAAGAAGAAAAGAGTAATTTAAGTTTCCTGTGAGAGAGAGGGTACTTTAATATACAGGAAGCTTTGAATTGCTGTAAAAGCAATCATGCAAAGGTAGTTCCTCCTTCTTTGAATATAACAACCACTTGATTTTAAAGTCTACTTTGTTGACTCAGAGGAGACCAGAAATGTTGTAAATGGGGACATGTGAAAGTGAAGTGGTGGGGGAAGTGGGCACTTGTGATCATGAAATGAAAGAATTCAAAGAAAAATAAGACATAAGAGTGATTTTAAGTTAGGAAAAGCCAGAAAACAGGTCTCTCTCTCTCTCTCTTAGGTGTTTTGTTTTGTCTGTCTTTGTTTGTTTCAATGGTCATTTGGTTTTAGGAGACTTATATTATGGGCTGGTGGGCCCAATCTTCGACAAAATTTTGAAACTTTCTCATATGCACTGTTTGGAGACTACTTTTTGGCTTCGCCAATTTTTTAAGTAGTTTTTTACGATTTAGTTTAAACAATTTTATAAAAAAAAAAAAGTTAATTTTTACAATATTTAATATTTTATGATAAGTTATTCAAATAGCTACTAACTATTAAAATAATTAATAGTTATCAAAAATAGTTTGAATATGCCGTTTGATGGTTTCCCTTCTCATTCCCTATCGTTTCCAAGTCAAACTTTCACATGGTTTCCGCTAATTTAATGAATTAATAATGAAAATGAACTTTACCCGTTTGCATGGAAATAGTCAGATGATAAAAATATCATACTTAGCAAATTAATCAACTTTCATTTTCTTTTTTAGTAGAATAATAAATTTAACCCACTATTGAGGTTAAAGGAAGAACCAAATTAAGCGGACCAAAATAATTTTAAGATAAAGTATGGAGGCGGAGAATGGTTGATTAAAACAAAAAAAAAAAAAAAAAAAAGAAAGGGTTCCACAGGCAAATGTCCTCTATGATTGATGTGTAAAGAAATTCACATAAAACGCAATGGATGACTGAAAGGAAAGGTGCCCGCCCATTACTCAACATTTGGAAAGTTTGCAAGCATGCGTTTATTCCCACTATCAAAAAGATGAGAAAAAGAAAAGAAAAGAAAATACCTTTTATCTTTTTTATAGAATTATCAACGATGAGACTTTTTTTGTACGACTGATAAGATTTTATACACGAATTAAATCATCCAGAATAAGATCTGGCAGATTTTAAATAACAAAATATATGCACTTAGATAAAGACATATGAACAAAAAGAGATAATTATTTATATAAGAAATGGAAATCTCAGAGTTCGAGTTCTCCTCAAATAGCAAAGGTTTATATTTGAGACAGATAGATCTCAGGTTGGAACATCCTTTCCAATTTCTATAGCCCAGAACATAACGATCTAACAGTTTTAGGATATGAGCTTTGCCATTCGGACCAGACTGATCAGAGTTGCATCAGGGTGTGAATCCTGGACAAGTGTCGAAGATTTTAGTGGCACTTGGGCCGCAAAATTGGACCACAACCCAAATATGTATTATTCTACATATTTTTCAATTAGGAGAATTATTGGGCCTTCACGCCAAATTATTAATTAATAAATATATAGAGAGAACAATGTTGTACGATTACAAGCGTCCACGTCATTTTGAAATATTCTTCATATGCCTTCAAGCAACACATGTGTGTGAATGATTTTGTAATATAGGAGGGTCATTAGCATTTGATGATGATTGATTTTGAATTATAAGCATATTCATGAATCAAACCGATTAAAATAGAGTTTTTTTTTTTTTTTTTTATAAATTATTTTGAATTAAATCCGGTCTATAGACACAAGACTAATAAGAAAGTTAGACATAAGACTAAAGAAGAAGCGGAATTAGAAGCAATATTTCTCTATTTTTATAAACACATCATAAATAATATTTCTCTCTGTTGGGTCACATATATATGTATGTTTGCAAGAAGTTGATGAGTTACAGGGTAAAATGAGAAATCAAGGTGACTGGTTGGTGCTTAAGCCAATTGAATTGGACGATGCAGCTTCGATATCAGCGTTCATCATCATTCCGGATTCGAGTTCGAAACAATCACGACTGCTAATGCACCTTTTGCTGTCAAATCCGGCTATACCCCAGTTAGAGCTGTCACCATCATCGCCATTAAGAACTCGTGTTGCTGCTGACTCAGTTACAATGGCTATAGCCAATATAAAGAGAAGCAGACAACACTTGTAACCCATTCTTTTGCACAAATTAAATTAAACACAGAGAGAAATAGGATGTGATACAAGGAGACAAGGGACAAGAGAGAATTATATACAAGAACTGAAAGGCTCTCCGTTTCTTGCTCTTCCATTTTCAGTTTAGGGAGGTTTTCTTGTTTAGAAATTGCATGGTTCTGTTTGCTTTGTTAGCTGCTTATTACCTTCATTTCTGACCGCCAAAAAAAACTTTTTCCTCAAAAAAATGAAGGATTGGAATACGTTTTCTAGTGTTCGTCTGTCATCTATATATTATATTCACATTTCTTGTGCGTAATATTAATAAATATAAGATATTTTTGTATTAGTTTGTTTGTTTTACGTATGAGAAAGAAATACTATGATCATCAACTTTAGTCATAGAAATTTTTGTAATACGTAAAACCAGAAAAAATTGCAAATAATTATAGATAAATAGTAATATTTGTTAACATTATTAGTTAAGAATTTATGTTGGAAATTATTGACTTTTACATGTTAGTTAAAGAATTGAAAATTTAATAATTAATAGAAGCAATTTAACTAGCTATGAATGTGGCTTTCAAAATGGTTGTCGTCTTCCAACCTAACAACTGCAACGTAGACCTATTGTCGTTTGACTTTTACGTAGATGATATTTTAGTTATCAATTACTATCAGTTAGTTTTCTCAAACTAATCTTACATACAATTCGACAAGTTACGTTAGATCAAATTTATCTTTCAAAATTCAATTTTTTTTTTCACCAACTTAAGCATGGTGGTATTTGTATTCTGATATTAATTATATTTATACTTAATGCAATAATAATATTTAATACATGATAATATTTATCAAAAAGCAACTGTAATAATTTGAAATAATTTTCCAAAAAAAAAAAAAAAAAAAAGAATACTCACCAAAATCAATTAATGAAAGGCATAGTCAGGAGATTAGAGCGTTAAGATATTTCGATGGGCTTATTTCTGATAGTGAGGTTAAAGATAAAATTGGTCAAAGTCAAAGTATGAGGGCCCTGGGACTGGGAGTGACCTATTGCGTGTGTCAAGGACTCAAGCGTACACGCATTCTACTTGGAAACTTATCTTTACCTCTAAATGACCTTGACTTTCCGTTTTTCATTTATCTTGATTTGTTAATTTTCTAAACAAAGAAAAACATTAATCAGACATAAATTTTTCCGTTTGCACCATTTAAAGGATATTATATATGCATGCAATCTTGATAAGATTTATATGATGTTTTTTAAATTTTAAATTTTTAATTTTATAAATGCTGCATTTTTAGAAATTATTTAATTTCAAATAATTTTTTTAATTCAATAAAATCAAAAATAACACACTGTAATTTACCGTTATGATATACCAATTTATCTATATATCCAAGTTTAACCCTTGAATATTAGCAAATGCATGTGCAAGTATGCTCGTCTTTTTCTTTGGTTTTGACCAAATGGATATTAAAATTATAATTAAGGGCCTGTTTGATTTGGTTGTTTTGTGACCAAGTACATACATCTACTAATATTTGATAATAACACGACCTCTCAACCACCCACCAGCCATTTTGCACACGTGTGCACCTAACTAGCCATTCTCTCTCACATCACATTTAATAACAAAAAACTAAAATTTCTAGAAAATTTCATATATATATATATATATATTTTTTTTTTTTTTTTGAAGAGAATATATATATATATATATATATATATATATAAACACACAAGTAACATTTACATTAATTAACTTGGTACATACCTTATGGAATCCATAAGTTATGTTTGGAAATTGTAATAAAATATAATATAATATAATCGAAAATGTTTTAATGTAAATTAATATTAAAAATATTGTATTACATTTCAAAGCAAGTCACTGAATATGAGTTGATTTTACCTTTTAGGATTAAAAATATATAAAGATATTAGTGAAATTAGCAGTCAATATAATAAATCTTTTGTTGGGTTTCCAAATAAAGAAAGAGTGGGAAAATAAAACAATATTATAAAACCTTGGAAGAGGACCTTTTAGCTATGGCGTTGGCGTATCTTAATAAAGATTAGAGACAAAAAGGCGGAGCTTAGCTTAGCTTAGATTGCAAGGGATCCTCTGCATTTTAGTCAAGAAGAACTGATGATCATCATTATTAGCATTTTCACACTTTCGTTTATTCCTCCCTTCTTCTTTTTTCAATTATTTTATTCTTTCAATTATATTTTTATTTTTAAATAGATATTAAAGGACCTGTGCTAAATTAGTCCATGGAATTATATGTTACTGCAATTAATAAAGAAATACTGTAATGTTTTGAGTTTGAATATAGATATAAAAAAAAAAAAAAAAAACTCATAATCAGCCACCTTTTTCTTTGTCTGTTTCACAACTGGAATAGTCCAAGTGGCTAAACGCCTGAACTCTTATTGCTTCTTCCAATCCCCGCGCTCCTTTCTCTTTCTCTCTTCTCTCTACTTTTGTTTGCTGGCTTTGGTCTCAATTTTAGCTTCAAAAATTGGCTACAAGTTACTAACTTTGATAAAGCTTTCTTGTCCCTTTGATGATTTTTGACTGTTTATGCTCTTCAGGTACTTTTCTCTTTTTATCACTTTGTTTCACAAGTTCTTTTCTTTTCTTTCTCTCTTCTTTTTCTAAATTTCCATCTCGATATGATCTTCTAAAGCTGTAATATCTTGTTTGAAGCTTTTTATGTTGATTAATTTGATGTGGGTTTCTTTTGCTGTTGCTGCTGTTGTTTTCAACTTTGCTGCTGGGGTTAGTTTTGGTTTATATCTATTCAAGTTTAGTTTTCTATACAATTCACTTGTGCTTACGCTTCTTGATAACATATCTTTGTGGTAAAGGATTTTTTTTTTTTTTTTTTTCAATTAGGTGATTAGATAAAGCCTATGGCTTGTGGGCGTCTAGGAATCCAACAATTCTCACTTTAACGCTTCTATAATGCTTTGTTGCCGACTTCTAACTTCTAATTGAAGAAGTTTGCGATCATGACCTTATTAGTGAGTCAATCTGCTGTGTGCCAAACAAGTTCAAATTGATCTTATATTTTCAATCTTCATGCTAATAAATTTGAAATTTACTAGAGTAATTTATATTTCAGTGCTTGTGGGTATTTGGGGGTTAAGTACCTCTCTATTTTTGTTTTTTATATGGTTTGTGTGTCGGTTGTGGGATGCCTAACTTTGGATTGGTTTTACAAATTTTTACTTATGTAATTGTTACTTCAGGAGCTTAATTTTTGACTTTAATACAGCCAAATTAAGGTCACTTCAAGAGCTTTGGTGCTGCTTGTGCCAAATATTCTTTATAGTTTCAATCGAATTCCATCGTTTTTAAGGAAATAACTATTCGTTAGTAAGACATGCTTAGGATTCTGTATGAGTTCATCTTGCTGGTTACCAATGAGAGTTCTTAATACTTTTTTTGGCAGTGAGTCCCTTTCTTCCTCTCTCTCTCTCTCTCTCTCTCTCTCTCTCTTTCGTCTGAACTTTGCTATTGTAATGAATCATTGAGAAGGACGGATTTTCCTAGAGCTTAGCTCTCATTTCTTTACCCAAAAAATAGAAGGACGGATTTTCTGTTTCATTCCAGTGATTAATTAACTTCGAGATATTTTAGAATAATTCACTTCTTTGATGTATTATTGTAGTTTGGACTTTGAAATAGAATGTGTGTTAGATTGCTTCTTTGTCACATGAGGTCTATCCATGCTTTAATGCTGCGAGCTATGGTTTACTGGTTGGTTTACGTTTTCCGTTTCACTGTCCAGTAAATGGTCGGGCAGAGAGGTTTTCCAACCCCATTCATGGACACTAATTCACTTGGTACTCATAAGGATCAAAAAGAAAAACCAAGTTTTCTCACTGAGGTGAATTTCTGCAGTTTCTTTTTTATGAAATCCTTCTCTCTTTCCAGTAAAATTTGTTTTTTTTCTAGTTTAATTCTTGATTCTTTGAATTATGGTGGTTTCAGGTTACCAATGTAGAAAAACAGTTGTGGGCATTGATTCTTGCCAAAGGTATATTGCACTCTGATGTTCAAGCCTTGTACCAAAAAGTTTGTAGTAGTTACGAGAAGATCGTCCTTGATGATCATGAAGTGGCAGAACTTCAAGATGTTGAATATTCTTTGTGGAAGCTTCACTATAGGCACATTGATGAATTTCGTAAAAGAATAAAGAAAAATTCAACTAATGAAGAGGCGGCGAAATCTGTTTCATTGCATAGTGCTGCAAAGAGAAGCAATGACAATGATGTAGAAGGATTTAAGTCATTTTTGTTAGAAGCATCTAAATTTTATCAGCATTTGATCAGAAAGGTGAAAATATATTATGGGCTGCCAGAAGACTTTTCCTTCTGTAGAAAGGATGGAAATTCTGTAAATGTTGAACCAAAGAAAATGCAAAAACTGCAATTTTTATGCTATCGCTTTCTAGTTTGTCTTGGGGATCTTGCTAGATATAGAGAACAATGTGAAAGGTCAGAAGCACAAAATCGCAACTGGTCAGTTGCGGTCACACATTATCTGGAAGCTACAAAGATTTGGCCACACAGTGGAAACCCCCAAAATCAGGTATTTTCAGGCTACTTCATTATATTTGTTGTATATTAGCTTCATTCTGTGCTTGATCTTGAAACTTGGTGGTTCTTCAAATATTGTATGCCTCCAAAAGTTAAAATCATTGTTTTTCTATGTACCTATAAACGATTGTCAAATAACCAATTTTGTTCGTTATAGTTGGCAGTGCTGGCAACATATGTTGGCGATGATTTCCTAGCTTTGTACCACTGCATCAGAAGTTTGGCTGTTAGGGAGCCTTTCCCTGATGCCTGGAATAACCTTATTTTATTATTTGAAAGAGTAAGATCCAATTCCATCTACCCTCTTGCTTATAAATTTTATCATCTACATTAATATTGAAGTTTATCCGAAGTCTTTTCAATTGCTTCTTATGATCTTGCAGAACAGGTCATCTGATTTAACTTTTATTTGTAATGAGGCCCACTTTGATTTCTTAAATCCTTCTGAAAGTACCATTGGAAACAACTCTCAATCAACTAATGATCCGTCAAATTGCAAGACGGCGAAAGCTGAACATGAGGGCTCAAGGGAAACACATTTATGGCCTGTTTTCATTAGAATGATAAGTTTCTTTTTCATAAAATCCAGGTACTCCTTGAAGCAACAAGCCCCCCCCCAAAAAAAAAAAAAAAAAAAAGCTAGGTCCTTTGGCATTTAGTTATGTTGTGGAAGTTTAAGTTTCATTTATGATTGTTTTTTATTTATGTTAAGTTTCATTATGTTGTGCCTTTGTTTTATATATAGTCTTCTAATGGCAAGTGATGACCAATTACATTCACTAGAGCACATAGCTTGTACTGAGTAGTCATCTCCACAGATTGTAATACTTGCCAGTATTGCAAGAGTTGAACTGGATGTCAAGACCGAGTTTTAGTTGGAGCAAGTCTTTTTGACATGAGGATTCAATAACATATTTTGGTTATATTTCTTCTACAATTTGCCTATAAAACAATACTTAATAATCTAACTACATGAGGTTGACTGTGATATACTTGGTGTATGTTCAATACTTGTTATGAACTCTTTTTTTTTTTTTTTTTGTTCCCTTCCTATGCATTCTTGATGTTGTAAATCTTACATTTAAAAAACTTCTAATAAAGGTTATACTCAACTTCTGATATTTCTGCATTTTTTAATGTGAGGCAGTTTAGAGGACTTCCCTTTCACTTTTGCATCTACTATAAAGGAACTGGATGCATTGATGGCACTAGATGATGAAAAACTAAATCTTGCAATGGAGTCTTATCAGCATATGGATTCAGCTAGAAGTGGCCCCTTCCGGACTCTTCAAGTTGTCTCGATATTCATATTTGTCATTGAGAATCTAACAAACAGCCCAGAAGCAAGAGATTCAAAGAACAGAAATGGTAGACAACAGCCTGAGTTGACAAGTGATGCATTGACTGCTACATTCATTTTTATGGGACGCCTTGTCAATAGATGTTTGAAGGCAAATATCTTGTGCTCTTGTCCTATCTTACCAGCTTTGCTTGTTTTTTTGGAGTGGTTAGTGTGCATTCTTGATGATGCAGAAATATATGGATCTAATGAGAAAAGTACAAGTGCTATGTCTTACTTCTTTGGTACTTTTCTTGAACTTCTAAAGCAGTTTGATATTATGGGTGAAGTCAAGCCTCCGGTTAGTGTTGCTCTTTGGGAAGATTACGAGTTGAGGGGCTTTGCACCGTTAGCTAGTTCTCATGCATCATTAGATTTTTCAACTCATTGGGGGCATGCAGACAGTTATAAATGTGGAGCTGAGTATCGAGCTCACCGCATTATTAATGCTGCAATCAAGATTGCAGATAGATCAAGCAATAACCGGAAGTGGATTTTCTATGATAAATCTGGAAGAAATTTTTATGCAGCAGAGTCAAATAAATATCCATACACGAAAGAATGTGAAAATGCAGAGTCCCCTAGTTCTGTTGTCGAAGTGAATGAGTCTCATCAGAATATTCAGGAAATGACAGAAGAATCTGACAAAATTGAGGAGAATCCGAGTGACTCCCAACTGATTAGCAAATCTCTTGCCATGGAGGAGGAAGAAGTCATTCTCTTCAAGCCTCTCACGAGACACAACTCTGCACCACTTTACAGTGTAATCACTACTATTGATCAAACAACTCCAGCAGATGCAGTGGACCAGATTGTACCTGCTGATGAATGCCTGCGACGTGCTACTTCACTGCTAATAGCTCAAAATCAGGCCCAGGGAAATGCTTCAACATTCCATTCTGATCTCACTAATTTCAGGCGCAACAAGCCATTGCAACATCAGGAGCCTCTTGTAAAGGATATGGTAGCACAACCATTTTCAGAAGCCTCTATCTCTTCTGGGGTTCCCACTTTCAGCACTCCAATATCTTCTGGACCACCTTCACTCAATGCTTGGGTCCTCAATAGAGGAAGTTTGAGCAATGATAGAGCAAAAGGTAAAAGAGATCTGAATAAACCTAGCATGCCTCCTATTGAGGAAATAGCATCTACGTTCTTGAATTATCTCTCCATCAGTGATGCTGAGAACTCTGCAATCAGTTCCAGGCATGAATCTGCGACAATGCACAACTATTCTCCTGCTTATTCAGCTCCACTGCCTTCTGCTCCATTTCTTCCTGATGATGCTAGTTGGCTATCTGGCAATCAGTCCACATTCTCTGACTACGGTAGCTCAGGAAACATCAACAGAACAAACGATTCCTTTGATGTATCACTAATGAATGGATATTCAAATTGGACAGGTTCTTATCAGCCAATTGATTATGGTATTTGTATTCCAGCTTTCACAGATGGTTATCCACCATTGCGTGGAATGACTTCTTCAGAATGGCTTCGGCAGTACAGGGAAAATCATAATCGTGAATGCACTCCTAGTCATGGATGGTCAGCACTTCCATTTGCTGCTGCAAACACTGGAAATTTTTATGGTCATGACATGTCTAGGTCTGGCGTCTTTGATCAATTGGGAGCTCCTTTGGCTACTAGCCCATTGATGTATCAGGAGAGCCCACCATTTTACTCAGGTTATCAACCTGCTTATACTGCTGTCGAACATAGAAGGGAGAAGCTCTATCATGGTTATCAAAGACCAAGCCCTTACGGGTGCAGTGGTGTGACTGAGCCAGAGCCTCTTTTGCAGTATCTAAAGGAGAAAGAATGGCTACTCCAGCAAGATCCTGCATTGAGAGGTCCCACGTATATGGGAAGTTAGAAATTCATATGGAAGAGTCAAATATGAGCATTCCATGTAGCTGTAGCTGCATGTCTTTCGTGGAATCTCATCCAGCACACAATGATCTAGTCTTGCCTTAAATGTTCATTTACAGAAGTTTATTTGTCTTTTAGAAGGTATGTATAGTTTGTACAGATATCGTATGATAAAGTCAGAATTCGAAAGAAGAGCCTAAGAAAGTCTATAGAAAATTTTCTGCTGTGTATTAATCAATGATCATGTAACTAACATCCATTTTGAATTATAACATCAATCATCTAATTCAAATTCAGCATGTGTTCTTTTTTTATGTTCTTATTTTAGTCCTTTTGGATCAACACTGCACAATCGAACTGGCTGTAGATTGTCTGAACTCTGGACCATCTTGTTCCAATTCCTCTTTGTTATTATATTATGACAAGCAATGCAGGACTTCTAGGCCTGGCATTTCCAACAGTGTTTCGATTTAAAGATTGTTCTTCTTGTTTTACCGTTCTTTCAATTTGTTAATTTTCGTGATGCACGATTAAATACATCGTTTTTTCTTGTAGCAATATTCAGAGTTACGGAAAAAAAAAAAAATCCATTTACGAGCAGAAACAACATCTATTTTATGACAAACCTAGCAATGCTCACGGCGGAACCCTAATTGCCGGCAGTTGTTTCAGCTGCCCATTTATGAACCGTTTGATCCGAAACATTCAGTATCGGGGACAGCGATCAAGATGAAGTCTGTACGTTTAGCGCTAAATCGGTGATTCATCTGCGGATGTAGCCGACGGCGACGACGATCAAGATCTCAGGCAGAGGGCCCTGGGAAAGCTTACGTGGCAGAAGTAGCCCAGAGATTCAACGACGTGGCAAAACGAACGTGTCTCTTCTTATGACGTGCTAGACTGATGACATGAGGCAAGATTGGAAATGTGTTGCTTGATAATAGTTGACATGATTAAGAATACCAAGGAAGGTTAGGTAATGTGTCTATTGAAAGCAACGTTGGCTAATGACATGGAAAATCGCTGAAATGGCTTACAATGATGTAGGATGTTCACGTGGTAGAGAAGATGATACCGAAAAGCGGGTTACGTGGCTATCCATGACATGGCACGAATTGCTTATGTGGCAGAACTGCATGTTGCTTATACGGCTGAGATGGTAACATGGAATTTGCTCATGTGTCTACTGGATGCCATGTAGTCTAATGACAAGGCAAGATAGCTTATATGGCTCATGGTGACATGGACTGGGGATGATGTGGCAAGGCCTGGGGACATGGCAAATGAGATGATGTATGCAAGCCATGCTCTCAAATGACATGGCCAAATAGCTGACATGGTTGTGGTGTGATGTGGCATTGAGGATGATATGGCCATTATTGCTGATGAAATGTAGGTTAACGTGGCTAAAGAATGATGTGGCCCTGGCAAATTAAATGCATCCGTTGGAAGTGGCACAGATATGATGTGGCCTTAATTACTTGGCGACATGTATAAAGTGGCTGCTATGTCAGCAGGCTAGATGACGTGGTCAAGTGGTGACATGGACTGGGATGATGTGGCATGGCTTGTTGACGTGGCAAATAAGGATGATGTATGCAAGAAATGGTGTCAAATGACATGGCCAGATAGCTGATGCGGCTATGCCTACTGATGAGATGTAGGTTCACGTGGCAAAGGGCAGATTGCGTGTCATCTGCTAACGTGGTACAAAGATGATGTATCTTTAATTGCTTATGTGGCATTGAATGATGACATATGTAAATTGACTGCTACAACAACAGGTTGGATGACCTGTTTTGGTGACCTGACGAATTTTGCTGGCGTTCCATTTTCTAATGATGTGGGTTATGTTTGACGTGACAGAGTAATGATGTGAGACCAATGTGGTGACCTGACATCTAACATTTCAAGATGATGTTGCTTTTTGTATTACGTGGCATACTGTGACTTGGCCACCTTTAGCTGACATTGAGTCTTCTGATGACATGGCTCATTTGATGATGTGGATTACAGAACAGATAATGTGTCGTTGAGTGCCATGTTGTCTAATGACATGGCCAAAATGGATTATGTGGCTTATACGTGGATAGAAGGATGATGTGGCTATCGTTGACCTGGCACAATAATGACGTGTAAGCCCAAACGATGGCCCAATTGAGCCTTCTGTTCGTAGTCAGCCCACTATCTAATTCTGACAGTTCATTCTTTAGAAGCCATTGAGTCCAAATGGGGCCAAGTGTTGGCCCAATTCGGCTTCCTTTCGTCTTCGGTCTTCTCTTGTCCATTGACCCGCTCTATTCTTCTGAAATCATCTGGCGGATCTAAAAGCGAAGAAAAATGGAGAAAAAGCAGCGATCGGACATATCATCAGCAGAAGCAGTCTTATTAGGAGCGTTAGCTCCAGGCGTTAATGTTAGTGCTACTTCTTAATCTGATAATAGTGTGCCTGTGTATCTAAATGGAATACACTTCTGCAAAGACTCATCTTTTTTCTGTTTAATGATGTTTCTCAGGGTCCTACATGGAATACGTTAAAATCAGCGTTTCTGATGCTGGGTGTATGCCTTGCTGTTATGCTTGGCTTGGCCTTCTCTTCAAGTGACTCTTCATTGATACTTCATGTTGGATTTCTTGTTCTAATCGCTGCTTTCCTCTTCTTCCTTCTTAGCTGGTAAACTATTTGTGACTAACTGTGTCAATTGAACATGGGTTATTGTTGGTTTATCAACACACTTTAAATTGTTAGTTCCCTTTTGGTTTCATGTATTGCATTAATGAATTTTAGGAGTTTCGTCTGCTCTTTAAGCATCTGTTCTTTGATTGTTCAAGTTCTATTGGTGTTATTAGTTTCTAGTTTACGTTGACCACATAATCAAAATAATTTAAAGAGGGCCAATTTAGAATGTTTATGAATCCATTCTATGCTTGATTTTCAGTGTCATATCTTAGTACTAGTTTCAACTTTATATCTACGGTTTGATGAATGAGTTAGGAAAAAATTTGATTGTTTGCGGTGCTGACATTTTTCCCTATCTGGGTAAGTTGGAGAGGATTTTATCTTGTCCTTTTTTTTTTTTTCTCTATGATTCTTGGCACTATTATATTATCATACTTCACTTTGGTCATATATGTTTATTAAGTTAGAAGGCGGAAGCACAATTCTGGCAGTGAATGAATCTGATTTTACTGCTTTATCTATTTGAGGGATGGTGCTAAGTATTGTAAGTTGTTGAGAACAATAGGACAATGTCATTGAAAAGGATAAAATCTTCCTGAATCTGAGAGGCATGATTTTGGCCACACACAAAATTATTAACATGCTGGATCTTCCTATCTAATTTCTTTACTATATGAACCATGTCTACCTTATGAATACTTATAGCACTACAAATTTTCGTCTCAATCTTTGTTATCATACAGGCAAAATGACATGTTAATGTGCCAGGTTTTCAATGGCCCTATCACCCAATCATTCCAAGTTTTGCACTGCCTTGTGTTTTCTAAACAAGTCACTGTTGGTGACTTTCCAGAATATAATGTCCTTAATTAAGTTTTCAAATTGAATGAAAAAATATCAAGGCAATCACAATACAGCCCAAGCTATCACTTTTGTCTCTGCATTATGAAGCCTTTGATCTGATGTTTTCCGTTAATTGCATGGATGGAGCTTACAACATCATCTTCTTGCATCTGGAGTAAGAGGTCTTGTCTGATTTTTACCTTGGGATGTCCTTTTTTTCTAATTTTGCCTTGGTGATTTATTGATTTCATGTAATTTTTAAATGGTAGTTCAGCTGTTTAATAACTCTGGAGTTACATGTGTCACTTTGATTCGTCTTGGTTCTGCTTCTAAAGTGTCACTGCGGGCTAATTAGATGTGCATAGGATTCTGTTATGCCTATATATGGCAAAAATTGTAACATAAAATAAAGAAATATAAGAACTAAAAATTTGGTTTATCTTATTAAGAATTTTTTTATGGAAATGGAAGGATGCATTCGATTTGCATATTTATTTAAAGAGAAAAATGAAATGAGCATAATCACATACAAATATGGCTGATGGGCACACTCTAATTTATATGCTTTCTAAAGTGAAGTTGTTGAATTTCCCATGCAGGTTTCTTTCTCAGATTGGTCTGGTTTCAGTTGAACATCAAATGCGAGAAATGGACTTGGTCCCAAATGATCATAGGGAGTAAGAGAAGATGGGATATTGCTTAATATGTTTATGGAAGCAAAGGTGAAGACATGATCAATGGAGGAAAGAGCAACTTTATTTCATGACAATTAAACTGAAAAGCTGATTGCAATATTGGATACATTCATCCATAAAGAAAAGAAGAAATTAAAAGAACAGCAAAGGAACACCATTGATCCCAGTCATCCTTGCATGAGGAAATCTTGGCAAGCATAATTGCTAATTTCAGTCACTTTTTCCTTCCTTGTCTTTGTGTTTTCCTTTTTTGGACTTGATGAAACAGAAACACGAACAACAAGGCAATTGAAGCAGGAACTTCATCTCTTTCACTATGATTTCAAATTTTGGGAAAACCTTGTGTATATAGAGCTCTTGCCATGTTTTTTATTCCTCTTTGGATGCCATTCTTATCTCTATATAACAAAAGATGCCTAACTTCATTTTCATAGTCATGGTCATTGGATATTATGCTTCTCCATTCAGGTCACTGTTTGTATCAGAGAGGCAAAGAAAGAAAAAGGTTGATTTTATAATGCTTTTCTTCAAAGAGAAATGCTTTCTAGGCTGATGAACAAAGTAAAGATCTATATTCCTTAAAAAGTACAATATTAGTGACTTGAAGAAGTGTGTGAAACAATCCAGGTATCATCTCAAAATAGATGCCATCTAACTCCTGGCATTTGTAGGATGTTCCTAGAGCTGGAGGGAGTAGCTGCAGCTTTCTCTATTCTTGATTCTTTTTATTTGCGCATTGGAGTTTGGATAAATCTTCAGATTGTATGTGGTCTGATGATGGTATGAGATTGGGCCAAAAACTTGAAAACGAAGGGCCTTACTAATGCCAGCAATGAACTTGTTATGAGTTGAATGTGATAATTGATTGGGCCATTATGGGACTGAATCATAGGAACCAAAAACACAGAAAACAGAGGAGATAGAAAGAAAAAAGAGATCGAAATTTAAAGAATGAAATTTCAACAGTGGATCATTCTAATTTAGTAGCTGTTCTACGTTCGAGAATATGGTAGGTAAATTCAAATAATTATTTAGGGTTTATGAGTTGGGTTGGCCAGCCTGAATTCTTTAGTAGTTGCAGCTCAGCTCAAGTTGGAAAAATTGGAAAACTTAAATGCAGGTGAGATAGTAGAATATTTGTCAAATCAAAATGTCAATTACATAAGATGTATCCATTATTATCATATTGCTTTTAAGCACAAGACATACCATAATTACAACATTTTCATATTCTTTAATTAATATTTAGCCTCCTGCAGGTGGGAAGGACTCATTGCCTTAAAATGGTATGCAAATCATAATTTACTAACTATGTTCCATAATAATTGTCACATTTGAGAAAATAATTTATTTTAAAATATTTGTCATATTTGTGGTTTCGAAGAGTAATAAATATTTCTTCCATGTTTACCCTTTATATATGATCAATAATTATTACTTCAACTTACTGGTTTTCTTAGAGAATTAATATTAAATTAAGAGTAATATAATCAATTTACTCAATAATTTATTATAACTTAAACAAATTTAATGGTTTTCTTAAGAAATGTGAAATTTCGAATATAACAAATATTATGAAATAAAAAAAAAAATCTAATTACCTAACCATCCCTTTATTGGTTATGGAAAAAGTAATTGTCTCAAATGGGCAATCTCTTTTTTGTTTTCCTAATTTCAATTGTGATACATGTTTTTTTCTTAAAAAAAAAAAAGGTTTAATTTGACTTTTACACTGAAAAATATATGAATTATACACTGAGTGCTTCCTCACAATTTAATTCATTTACTTAAAATAGAGAATTTGTGGGATATTGTTTCTTGTGATACAACCACTACTTGTGGTTTCTTTTCCCCTTTCTCTATATTTTTATATGGATCTTGTTTTCTGTGTTGGAAAGACAGCATGGAAGGTTGATTGTTTGTGCGAGTTTCTAGACTGAAAAAGACGATAACGTCCCCTCATTTATGACTTGGCATGACTTGATTGGTATGATTACATTAACAATTTTCCAAGTACCTGAAACTCACAACGTCAGTACGCTACATCTGTACTGGTTATGGTGCAGGTGCACCCGCTTTCTCCAAGACAGCCCTGTAGGCTACTGTATATAAGCATCCACTGGACCCTCTGCCTCTCTCTCCGTAATCTGTCCCTCCAGAAAAAGCCAAATAAGTTTGTTTGGCCCTTTTCTTTCGCTCTTCTTTTGCATGGCACTGTCACTTGCTGCTTTAGCTAGTACTGGTCAGGTATCGTCTTCTCTGTCTCTCTTGCCTTCAAATGTTTCTTTTTCGGAAACCCATGTGGATTTTACTCTTCAATTCTTTCTGTTCATAATCCCTATCTGGCTTTTCTTGTTTTTTTCCTTCTCTTTTTTTCTTTTCTTTCTCTCTCTCACACACAGACACATATAAATATATAAGCGTAACTATATACGTAAAATCACTAAAATAATTACTCTCTTTGCTTTGGTTAGATTTGTAGCGTTGAAGTTGAAGGATAATTTGGTGGTGGTAGATGATTATGGCCTCAGATGAATATGATCTTTGGGATGCTGAAAAGATGTTAGTTTGTTTGCTTCAATGACGCTCTTATCTTAGTTTTCTTTTCTTTTCTTTTTTTTTTTTTTTTCTCCTCCCCTTAATCTTCTTTTAAAGTATGTGCAATTTTCAACTTGCGTTTTTTCTTTTCATTTTGGGATTCTAGGCTTGATTTGTACGTGCATGATTATTTGGTGAAAAGGAAGTTGCATAACACTGCTGCAATTTTCCAAAAAGAAGCAAATGTTGGTGCAAATCCTGTTGGTATGCGCTTTTGCTTAATCTTTTTCTTTCCTTTTATTTTTGTTTGTTAATTGATTCTGTTTTGATATCGCAATTGATGCACAAGATTTTAAGTAGAAATCGATACGCACTTTTCATGTTCTTTATGTTGTAAAATGTTACCCCAATTGGGCTGAGAATTCCTGGTGAATTTTATTAGTTTTCCCCTCCGGAAAGGTAACTTGAGCCCTTTAGTTTATCCATCTTCTCGATAACAAGTTGTTTCATCATTGATTTGAATATGTCTCTTGTTTTCAGCGATTGATGGGTTTTTACATGAATGGTGGACATTATTTTATGATTTGTATGCCTCTAAGCAACTTGAGTACCAAGAGGCCAAGGCCAAGGCCAATTCCTATTCCTCTGCTAAGGTAATTTGTTGAATGACAAGCATTTTCATGTTTGCTTTAATATAAAGATGGCACATCCAAGGTCTATTCCTTTTATGTGATTTTCAGGAAAGACAGGTGATGCAGAATGAGCTACAAAATGTCCTTCCCATTGTGCCACAATTGAGTATAAATCAGCAGAGGCCTGGACAATTTCCTGTTGGCCCTAGCTCTAAGATGAGGCAACTTCCTGCTTGCTCTTTGCTTGCAAGAATGTATGGAGAAGAGCAGCATCTCCCTTATCCTGTTAGAACATTTAATCAAAATTTACAGCTTCTTCGTGGTAATAAATTTGATCTGTCAAAGTCAGCTGCAACAAGGCCAAGGTATTTCCAGCACATTTATATCGTGTATTAAAGGCTTCATGTAATAGTTGGTTTCCTGCCTTTTGTTTTCATCTTTTGCAGATCCTTTGCCAATGCAGAGCCCATTTTAGTCGAAAAAGGAATCATTTTTCATAGGATTTATTTACTTTTAGTGGCCTACATTAAGACAATTGCATATGTAGATCAGTATCCCCTTGCATTTTCCCTAACAGCTATTTGTTATTTCAGCTATCCTCAGCAGCAAATTCAGAATCATGCTCAACAGCTAGTTGTAAGAGTAGAATAATCCATAAATTCTCAATTAGTATTCCAAATTGCCAAAGTTTGAATGAAGTTTAAATATTTGCTTTTGTGCAGCAGAACAGAATCGGCAATAGCTGTGGTGGAGCTAGTCCTATGGACACTACCTTCTTCAGACTAAGGGGCACATTCCCAATAACTAATTCCTGTGATATAGGTTAGTTGGATCCCACTTTTTAGCTTTTACATTCTTCCTCTAGAAAATTTGCAAGTTCAGACAATGATTTAATTTCGAGCAACTGGATAGCTGAGTTATTACAGTTGCTTCTTCTTTGGATAATTTATTGATGTATATGTTTTCCGAAGCAAATGTGATATATCTAGTGGTACTTGTTTGATCGATCCTGGCACCATCTGATATTAAAGATAGGGCTGCAAAAGGGCTAATCAAAATGGATTTTGGTTAAAAATTTGTCAACCAAGCTTTGAATGCATGGTTAATTTGATAAATTTTCTGCTTTAAAGTTAAAGGATTTGGTTGTTACACCCACAAGTAGTTTTCAGTCAAATAAAATTTTATGAGAACTAATTAATTTATCTTTGCATATGTGATGATCTCAAGGTTCAATTATATTTGCATGTGCCCACAAGTTTTCAGTGAAATAAAATTTTCCAGTATTATCTCTACATATGTGATGATCAATGAAGTTGCACTTTTCGTTTTCTGACTTCGGCCTGGTTACAACAAACATAATTAAATAGACTTACAAATATCAGTACAGTAGTTTCTGCCATGATAATTTTCTATAATATGTAGATGCTAATGCCTAACTTTTTTCTCTGCAGGGATGAATGAAGAAGCCAATTCAAGTGGATTTCTTTTAAACCCACTTATGCAGACACCAAACCATCCACAACAGTTTCTGATGTTGACAGAGCAACACCAACGCGATATATTAGTTCAATCTCTCGCATTAACATCTGGAAACCTGACATCTTCTCTGCCTGGAAACTCTGCTAAAATCGATGGTCGAAATCTGAAACTTCCTAGAATTAATTTGAATGGGAAAGATGCACAGGTTAGTTAACATAATCTATTGTCACCTAGTTAGCGCTTTGAAATACATTTTTTTTGAGGGGTATCAGAGAAGCATTCTTCGCATCATATGCTGGTCAAGAATAAAGATTCCATTGTAAAGGAAAAGGTCATTGCCAAGAAATTTTTTTGAATGCAACCCAATGGCTGGTTCACTAGTACTCTGGATGTTATGCATCTGTAACTAGGAGTATCCCATGTATGTTCAAATAAAGAATTTTTCGCTTTAGAATGATGGGAAAGATGAGAATGTGAGTGCATACAAATGTAATGCTCTCATAAAAGGGTTACCCTGAATGGAAAGTATTGCTTTTGGTGAAGAACTCAAACAATTCTAGGTCCCTTTACCAAACAATCGTCTGATTGTTGGCCAGCTTGATGTGAATAGCTAGATGATTGAACATAAAACGAGATTCTGCAACTTTTCCATGGATTTGATTTGAAGAATTACATACATTGAATAAACTTCTATTAGTTTTTGTAACTAAATGTAATGTGTTTAATATAGGAAGCATTTTGAGATGAATACATCTTCTAGTTGAAAGATGAACTGCCCCCCAGCTCTGTAAAATATACACAATATTGTATGTTGAATGCAGGAGGAGAAAGAGGCCTTAGAGGATACTGGTTTGGGTTATGAGCAAAAATGTCTTGAATGTTGGTAAAAAGTTGGGCAATAATGTAGGAAATTTCTAGTTGACCCTCAGACATTGAAGACGGGACCTTTTGGGTGGCCCTCAATGGTAAATTATAGAAATTGGTATTTTTAGATCACGAGGGTTTACCTCATAATTGTGCTCAAAGGAGTCATGCACAATGCTTGTAACACAAAAATACTCTTCGTAGTCTCCCCTGATTCCTCTCATCCACCTACGAATCTTTATCGTCACTGTAACCTTATGCAGAATCAGATGTAATTTTTGAATGATGTTTTTGAAGTTATTACTTTTCTGTTAGTGTTTCTAAAAATTTTCTTGTGATTGTCAATTTCATGTGATGAACTAGAAGAGGGACCAAATAAGACAAACCAAAGAGCAACAAAACCAACATGATCAGTGTCTGAAGATGCAGTCAGCAGAGGTATTCAACCTTATTGCTATGTCATTAATAGGAAATTAGATAAGAATGCTTCCAAATTTTGACCCCCAAGTAATATTGTTATCCATTCTTTCTGATATATTTTCTTATAACCTACTTTTGATCAGAAGGGCAGAAAGAGAAGGAGACTGTCATATTCAAGAACTGGAGACAAAAGTTTGGTAGGTCAAATATGATAACCTTGCCCTTCAAATAAGTTTGGTTGAGAGATTATAATCATGTTTGTTGTTTTCTTTATCTATTTCTTGTCCGTTTAATATGAACTCTTTGTGAAGCTTATATCTTCTTGCATTTTTCTGGACTGTGCATTAGGTTTCTGCAAATGCCGAAGTTGATAAAGCTGTAGATGAAAATGTTGAATCCTTTTTGTCCGCTGAAGATGAAAAAGATGATAATAAAGACACTCCTCTTGGCACTTTAAAACTCCGTTCTACTGCCCATCGTAAAAATGATCACAAAGGTAAACTTCCTAAATTTGCAAGATAAGAACACCTAAAATTCATACGAATATACTGACACATATACATTGAACCTTGCAAGTGATGTGCATTAGACTGCCTATGCATTTCCTTAGCAAGACCAAAAGGTTTTAGCACCTCTAAACTTACTAGCTCATGTCCTCACTGTAAACATCGATTTGATTATAGAAGTTGAAAGTGAGTATTATGCTTTAAATAAAAAAATTGGTGAACCAATTTTTTTGATTACATGTCTGTTTTATTGTATTTCAGAGATCATAACTTGGAGTAGATCAATGATTAATATGGTTAATAATAGATAAAATGGCTAGACAAATATATTCTATTCCCAAAATTTGACCAGGTATACGTAGAATATAGAATGGTCAAGAGGAAACGATTAACTGTTTGCATTGTTTTTTCTTCGGTTTCATTTTTGCTATACCCTATATGAGGATAAGTTATCATCTTGTAGGCTTTACATTTGAAGAGATTGGTTGCCTTAGCTCAAGCAAAAGCAAGGTGGTATGCTGTCATTTTTCATCCGATGGCAGACTTTTAGCCAGTGCGGGACATGACAAGAAGGTATTTTTTTTTAGATCATCAATTTTAAAGGCTTGAGTGAGTCTTTCTCTCAGTATTCACAATCATTTCAACAAGCTTGGCGCTTATTTCATCATCTGTTGGCAGGTTTTTGTTTGGAATATGGAAACTTTTGATTTTATTGATTCTTCAGAAGGACATTCTCTCCTAATCACAGATGTTCGGTTTAGACCAAGTTCAACTATACTTGCCACTTCATCTTTTGACAGAACAGTGCAAATATGGGATGCAGCAAAAGTAATAGTACTTCATCTCTTCCCTCCATGCTTGATTGTTTTTTTTTTTTTTCTTCTAAAACTTTTATCTTCTTCTTTACAGACTCAATACCTTGTTATATTTCTGTGAATAACAATATTTCTTGTCATCTTTCTGCTTTCTTTCGCCTTATTCTTCTTCTTTTTCAATCTCAACTTTTTTAATGGGTATTTATTGGTATCAACTCCTTGTTGTTATGTATATGAAATTGTAAGATTAAACATCATCTCCATGCTATTCTTTCAGAGAAAACTTCTACTATTATTTTTTCACTAAAAGGATTAAGATTATTTGTCTAATTTTTACAAGATATTGATCGCTTTACTTGTTACTTAAATGTATCTAAAATGTGGACTTTTTTTTCATTGTTATATTTGGCAGTTGCTTCTTCCTCCTGATATCACTTGCTGCTTATTACTTTACTTTTCTTAAGAATTTTGTTGTTTTAGAGAGTTGCAGTACACCCTAGCACACTTAAAAGTAAAATTAACAATGTCACGCGATTCTTAAGGTGGTTGAATATTGATTCTATAGTGATTAAGTTTCATGAATTATGGTACTTTCCACCTCATAATAATCTATGGAACTACTGTCTTCTACCTTCTAGGGGAAAAGGCAGCCATTGAAACTTGACTTTGTTTTTGTAGTTCTACTATTGGAATTATTGTATTCTGGTTAACATCCAATGAACTGTTATTCTGTTAGTAAGGAAATTAAGATCAAGTAATTGAAGTGCTTTTTCTGCAGAGTGTTTTCAAAAAATATTATTTGGTATTCCGGCCATTACCTATTTACTTTTGCAATTGACTCTTGGATAAAACAATGATGTTCACATCACAAGCTCGGCCACACCCTGCCTAAGCTCATTGCAATACTGTTTCTTCTCTGTTTTGGATTCTATACATCTCAACTATTAATTCACATTTTTTATTTTTTGAAAAAAAAAAAAAAATTAAAGTTGTTTTGTGACCAACACATTGATTTTTTTTCATGTGCACTGCAGCCTAGCAAATCACTGTTCAAGCTTCTTGGGCATGCTGATCAAGTGATGGCATTGGATTTCCATCCAAGAAAGGTTGACCTCCTTTGCTCATGTGACAGTAATGATGAGATCAGATTATGGAATGTCAACCGGGGTGCTTGCTTACATGTCTTTAAGGTTCAACCTTCACTTGCATTCATGATAATTAGATACTAGCCTTGCAGTATTTATTTGATTTTATTATTATTATTTTTTACAAGTGTGTGCTAATTGCATCCATTTGGGTTTTGAATTTTAAAGACAACCAAGTGTTCCCTTGAGTGATTTTTCAGAATATGGCTAGGCAAGTGATGCTGTGACTAAATTATAAATCCTAGGAGCAGATATCTTCTTGGGATGTGTGCTCGAAAAGATGAATGCGGGAGTGACATAATATTTAAAAGATTTTATGTTGCAAATATAATGAAAAGGCATAACTGAAAAAAAAGTACATGCATAAACGCATGACCTGCGTAGTCACAGTTTATTAGCTGTTACCAAATTAGTTAAGTGAAAATGTATGTGAAAACACTGTAGCATTTACATAATTTGAAAATTTTGAAACATTTGGTTGTAAAGCGACTTCAGTACATGGTAACATGTTCCATATATTTTCACTTGCGGGCAGATGCATAACCACAGTTTATTTTCTGGTTAGCAAATTTCAGTTTTCTCAATTTTTGAGGAGGAAGGGGTTTCCTGTGATGATCCGTGCTTTGTGCCTTATTTTGCAATTCTTGAATCATCTTTTCTAGACTTTCTAGTGACGATGACAATTCCAGTGTAATCTTTTCCTTAAGATTTGATGGAAGTAGTTAAAATTCTATTGCGATTATCTTGCCTAACCTTATCTCAATCTCCTATGGAGCAACTACAGGGAGCAACTAAACAAGTCAGATTCCAGCCTCAGTGCGGAAAGTTGTTAGCTGCAGCTTCTGGAAATAGTATCAATGTAATTAATGTTGAGAATAATCATAGCGTCCAATTCAGCTTAAAGGTAATCCTTTAAGATTCAAGTATTTCACCAGGATATTATTATATTAGCAATACATATATGAACCAATTCTTTCCAGGCTCTGTAGCTTTTTGAGTTTTTTGTGCTTTCAGGGTCATGCCAAAGAAGTCCTTTCTCTTTGCTGGGATATGAGTGGGGAGTATATTGCATCTGTTAGTGAAGACAGCGCAAGGATATGGTCACTTGTGACAGGCGGAAGTTGCATGCATAAGTTATTTTCAAATGGCAACAAGTTCCAATCATGCACCTTTCATCCTGGATATTCACAACTGCTGATGATTGGTGGTTACCAGGTAATAGTTTCTTAAATAATATTACTTCTAGTAATATGATGAGGCTGATAATATCTTGTACCACTCTGCTCTTTATTAGAGGGACCCTGTATAATTGCTGCTAGTTATTTTTCCACTTAGAAAAAGGAGGAAATTTTCATGGACATAAAAGCCTTACCTGAATTAGAGCATGCAGCATTGGAATTGTCTGTTCGTATTTCTATTTTTAGTTTCAAAATATGTCCTTACCGAGCCATCAGTGAGATACCACTCTGGAAGAGCTAGAATTCCTTTCCTTCCTTTTCCTGCTAGGATTGGAAATCCTGTATTTTACATATCCAAGAATACCTAATTGAGGTTGTTAAGTGCTTGCATTTATTTTATATGAGTGATGGCCCAATAGGTAACTTGTTTGATTGAGACTTTATTCACATTACAAAAGCAATTTTTATTGCTCATTTCTCTATCACACATCACATGACCTCCAAGCCAGTGGATGTATGTATATTAACTAGTATATCTAGCGTATCATGTTATGCATATGAGCCTATAGGTCTTGCCAGCTTCACCCACTTTGCCTTTTTTATTGTGGTTTTCTTGATCCTGTTCCTTCCTGAGGATCTAATCACTTGAGCTGTTTTACAGTCCCTTCAGTTTTGGAATACAATTGAGAGCAACAAAACATGGTCAATTCCAGCACACAAAGGGCTAATTGCCGCATTGACTGATTCACTAGAAACCGATATGATTGCATCAGCAAGCCATGATAAATGTGTGAAGTTATGGAAATGAGAGCCTTTGTGATGCAGAAGCCGGATGCTTCCAAGTGTCCGCATAGCATGTCTACCTATGGAGGTCGGTGAATTAGATACATCTTATCGGTTCAAACTATACTTTATGGGTACTGATTTTGACAGAAGCTTAGATGGTAATTTTGGGAAGTCTGGTTGTCAAGAATAAGTGTCGTACGGCTGAAGTACGACTTCTACCATAGTATAACTGGCAAACATAGAAAATACTTGGAATCATATATCTTACACCGGTAAAAAGACAAACAAATATAAACACATGTATGAGTTCTGAAAAGATATTGCAGTAAAATGTTACAATTTCTAATCATTTTCAGTTCAAGACCATTTTAAAGTTGAAAGTGGTTTAGAATGAGCAATGTATATTCATTCAATGCCTAGTTTGCAAATATTTATGTCCGGTTAGTTGGTTTTTCTTTAAGACTGGGAATGAGACTATTTTTGAAATATCATTCTCTTTGCCAGAAATCTAGTTCTTCTTTTATTTGAATAATTTGAATTTATATTGAAATTACATATGCTTTTAAGTATTACTTTGGGTTTTTAATGTTAACTACTATCCATATTTCTATTTCTAAAATGAACCAAATGCACTTTCAAGTCCTTCAATTCTGCTGCAGCAATGGACTATTATATGAGAAGACGGATAGCTGTAGAAAAAGAAGTCGATATGCTTTCCAAACTTAACCGTTCCGCACAAATCTTAACCGTCTGCAAGCAAATTAATGTACAGTGCCCGATAGAGTATGCTCAGTCACATACAAATGAATTTCATTTTTCAGCGAATAAAAAAAACACACCGAAAAGAACTGACGCTTGTACAAATTTGAAGTCGCCAAATGGTCAAGGAAAAGATAGATAAAAGAATGGCTTTTAAAATCAAGCAGCATTAATTCGTAAAGAACTTAGCCACAACTGAAGAACTCGCTCTCATCTAAAGAAAGAACAAATGACTGAACTGGGTTCATGTTTCCATTGGATTTTACCTACATAAACCTCTTGTACACAATGCACATTGAGTAATAAAAGAGAAAAAAAAATTCTGTCTCTATCCATCATTTCCACAGTTCTTCCATTGGGATACCACGTTCACGAGCAACATCACGGAATTGCCTCATCTTTTGCACTGCAACAATTGTAGCTCTGGCATTGTTAAGAGCATTCTTACTTCGAAGTTGCTTCCCCAAAGCATTCTCCACGCCAGCCATTTCGAGAACAATTCTTACAGCACCTCCAGCAATCACTCCAGTACCAGGTGAGGCAGGTCTAAGCATCACCTTTGCTGCCCCATAATCTCCATCAGATCTGCCATTCATTTATAAAGAAGAATTAATTACAACGTATATTTTCTTGTAGCTAGTCTGTTACTAATCTCATCATGGTAGCTCCTGTGACTAAGAAATATGGAATATGAATACACAGCATTTCTGAAAATGGAAATATGGGGTCCAACAGGAAAAACAGGACAGAAAAGGATTTTCTCTTCAATATTTCTGTCATGCTCAAGTTTCTGGAAAGAAGAGTTTGCATGTGCACAGACCCAGTCCGTGAAAAAGTTCATTTTCTTATCAATTGCATTCTGTCGATACATATACAAATATTTGTAAAAATTGTTTCATGTCTAAGCTTTGTTTCGATTCCTCTATGTTCTCTTTATAAATAAGCACCTTCAGTTCTGATAAAATGACTTCAACATCAGGAAAGCCCTCACATCCAACTTTAGGTTTCAACAGCTAAATGGTAGTCATGGATGCAATTGATCTAGATAATGACTTCAATAGATTCGTAACAAATCTGTCTGAATGGATCTGACAGCTTCATAGCAGAGGGATGTGTTAAATTAAACTCTATCAGGCCTAAAGTTGGGTATTAATCATACAAATCACAGACTCTGCAACAATCAAATTGTATGTGACGCAGATCAATATCAGCATAAATATAAAAATGATGATGGCAATCGGGGATTGTCCATTGTCAAGGATCAAATTGAACTGGCTCAATTATGCCACGAAGCCAAGGAATGGGCCATGTCAAAGTTGAGAGACACACAGGAAAGGGCTTAGGTTGGTGAAGCACAATCTTTGAAAATGATGGGAAGCCAAACCTTCAAGAAACAACTTAATTAAGCAAAAAAAAAAAAAAAAAAAGAACTTAAGAAACTCGCTGCTACCAATACCACCTTCAAAAATTTAGCACTTAGCACCTTACCAGTCTGTACGCACCATGCTAAATGCTTATATCACTTCTGGAGATCTTCCATAACAGCCAGTGGTGCTCTCAAACTATTTTCTTAAAATCTAGACATCCCATGTTTACATTCCAGAAGGGTGTAATGTCCTGCCATTCATTTGGAGGCTATTCATACATACTGAAAATGATGTCTGTGATATGAAGTTTTATTATTATTCACAACCAGGAAGACAAAAAGTTTAAATTACAAAGTTAGACTGTAAAATGTAAGCAGAGCATTGAAATCAGTTCAATTGGAAAGGGAGGAAAGCAACATTAAAAGAAAGAAAAAATCTTGAAAACACCATAGAAGGCAGTGGCTTGAATAAGACTAACTTGAATTCTTCAATTGGCTTTTGAAAGTTAATCTCATAATTAGCTTCAACACATAAATTATATGGACAATTAAATACAAAATCCACACACAAAAAAAAAAAAAAAAAAAAAAAAAAGCACAGAATCAACAACAATGTAAGCAAAATATAAACGATGGCCACAAGATTCAAGCAGAATTTTGACATAGATACCTGTGAGGAAATGTCGAATATTTAGTCATGGGCACAGTAATAATATTCCTTCTTGCATTAATGGCTGATTTCTGCACAGCGGCAATAACTTCCTTAGCTTTCCCAACTCCAACACCAACTTGGCCTTTCTTGTCACCGACCACAACAATCGCTCTAAAATGCAACTGTTTCCCTCCCTTAACCACCTTAGTCACTCTTCTCACCTGCACCACTCTCTCTTCAAACCCATCTCTCAGTTTCTCCCTCTTCGCTTTACCAAACCCACTTGCCTTTTTCATCTTAGAATCCATTACATGTACATCGTTACCAAAAAAGGTCTCTCCACTAAAAGCGGGTCCGTACAGCTCCTCAAAAGCAGCGGCGATTTCTTCCTCGGTTTCAATGGGGCCCTCATCGAAGGAAGGCGGGGGAACGTAGTCTTCTGGAGGGCTTGGCGGGTCAAAAACGACTTCTTCTTCAGGGTTGACGTTGTCGAAGAAAGTGGTGTCAATGTCACTTGATTTGGCTCTGGTAATTGAGGTGGAGCGGTAAGAGAGGGAGAGAATTTGGGGAGATTTGGGGGAGAGAGAGAAGGATTTAATAGATTTTACAAGAGAGAGATGAGGCTTGGAGTGGAGAGAAAGAGATGAGAGGGATGAGAGAGTTGATGCTGTTACAGTTGCTGCCATTGTTGTAGAGATCGGTAGAGGAGTGAAGCTGGGGAGGCTCTCAGGCTTATCCCCAAAAACATCAAATAAGGATAAAATGGAAATCAATGTGTCCTCGTAGGGGTAATGTTGGAATTTTAAAATTATAAAGCGCATTTTAATTTTTGATTTTTAATATGTTCGCATAACCAATGACCTGTCATTGACGCCTTAATTGTGCAAATAAATAAGTCGTTCCGCACCTTACCTTGTTGTCGTTTGTCTTAATTCTCTCGCGTTTTTTAACAAATTCCCAAATTGAACAACCGGTCGTTTACTAACAAGGTGAATAAGGACAAACTACTCTTTCACCTATTTTTGGTGACTAAACTATAATAGAATGTAATGTAGTTAAATATATTTATATTATAATATATATGATAAAAATGCATTTATACACATTACCTGATATTTCATTACTATTATTCGCGAAACGAAATTTAAACAGTTTATTTTTGTTCTTTAACCATGTAAAAGAAATAGAATTCAATTCCAAAATCAAATGTCAAATAAAAATTTCACCGGTTGTCGCTAAGAAAATAGCTCAACAAAATTAAATGTTTAATTAACTATTTAACTTAAAATAATAAAAAAAGATATTAGCAGTTTAATTAGTTAAATTTGGAAGAAAATTAATAAATATGATCGTAAAAAAAAAAAAAATTAACTATGTGAAACTCCAAACGTTAGAGCGTTTAATGTTTTATAAGAAGTATAAAAAGTTTCCTCCACATATTATAAAAAGTTATGTTATGCAACAATAAAATTAATAGAGATAGATCAAAACAGTAAAAGCTAGCTTTAAAGCTATCACTGAGTACGGACTTAATATGCTATTATAAGAATGTCATTTTGTATGTTACCAGAAAATTTGAAACCAAAACGAAAAAGAAAAAAATCCCTGTTCATAAACAATCAGGTGTCTATTATCAGTATAGAACTAAACATGTTTGTTAACTTTGAAGCTGCACCATCAAGACATTTATTTCCTCCATTTTGATGTCATAAACTTAACTTGATAGCTTCCGATTCAAAACCTAATCATATTGAAAATTATACCTATTGACATCAGGAAGAATATCAAGGCCATTATAGCAGTCATCAAGAATGAAGTGATCATCCATACTTTGAGCTGAACTTGAAGTTCGTCCGATGCTAGTGACATTGTTGAAAAAACGACCATTCTTTTCTTCCTCTTTGTGTCTATAAGAAGAACCAATATCCATAGACAATGTGACGAGACTATTAGCTTCCTCTTCTTGTTGTTCTTTATGTTTAAGCTGCTCCATAAGTAATGCAAAAGATGCTTCTTCTTCATCTCTAGCATGGCATGCATTAGGTATGTACAGGTAGCTTTGGTTTGTAAAAGGCTCAGCTTCTTGTGTTTCCACTTTCTTGATAGAGAAATACTGATTCCTCGCATGAAAATTGATTTAGAGGGTTAATTAGGAGAAAGCAATAAGATACTCAAGCTTCATGGAAATGCATAATAGTTTTGTTTTATTTTTTATTTTTATGAGATAAATGAGTTGTAGTGGAAATAGACAAATTAATGAAGGCTAGTACAAAATAGATTCATGATATTATTGCATTCCGGATCATAATTGATGAATTATTTTTGTCGGTAGCGAGAATGAACCGTATATACTCTTACTGACTCTGACGGAATATACTCTGACCGAATATAATTTACTCAAATACATTTTAGATTATGTTTGGTAAATCATAATCAATGTTGTCACTATTACATGATATTACAATTTACTAAATATAGCATTAGCATAATGCTTTTGATTACACACATTATATTCTATTTCGGCTCATCAAACATATAATCTTAAAGTTGTTGAAATTGATGCTTTTGTTTTGCCTAAACCACGTAATAGAAATTTGTTATCAACCCCAAATATTTATACAACTGTAGCCCTCATGGCATGAACTTGCTGGATCCTAGCTAGTAGCTAGACAGTTTAATTATCAAGACAAATAATTGGGTGTGTGTCATAAACTCAGATGTAAGAGAAGGTAGTTGTAAATTTTTCCAATTTTAGCAGCATTTTGTTCTGTCTTTATCCCTTCATAATCCTTCCAAAGGGGATGTGTCAGCATCATAGAAAAGGTCAAGGGCAACATTGTCATATAGCTAAACAAACAACCTTTTCCAAATTTTAATCCAGCTTTTAATTTTGAATATAAACTTAATTAAAATACTCTTATCAGAAATACAAGGAAGATAAACTCACGAGATTCTTGCTCTCATCTTCGTAAAGTGTAAGGGAATCTCCACTCTCCATCCCATTTTGCTTTACAAAATCTCCTGCACAATGTAAGAGAGCTTTGAATAATATAGAGACTATATATAATAGAAGCAAAAAGTTTTTTTCTTTTTTTCTTTATTTTTCACACCAACCTGTGTTTTCAAGAACATACATTCTGCTTTTGTTGTTAGACCAATACCTATGTCGTCCACAGAGAAAACAAATGGCATTGATTGGACAGCTCAAAAGAAAAATTGCACAAGAAAATAAGTAAAAAGCTTACTTGAACTTCAAGCTCCATTCTTGGTTAGTGTTTACATCTATGAGAACAACTTGGATGCCTTCTTTTTCAGAGAGGATAGGAAGATTTTCCTCTGTGTCTCTCTGGATTTTGGCGTGCAAGAGGCACACAAACGCATTAGATAACCTTAGTAGATATCAGAGAGAGATTACCATATCTTATTAGGAAACTGTAAAAAGCAATCAAGAAAATGCGTAAAAATTATAACTGATAATGATTGTTATTATTGCTAAATATTGTTACATATGATAATATTATTACTTCTCTCACTTTTTTCCCATTTCTTGTTTTAGTGCACCAATCGAGAAGTCAGGAATATGTAAGTTATTGGGTAGTCTATATAACAAGCATCTTACATGTACAACAAGAGCAAGTCAAACGAAGGCATTGGTTGGCTATTTTTACCTCTTTTCTTTCTCTCTAGAAGAAAAAGAAAGGAACAGAAACCGAAACAAGCAAAATCTGAAAACAAGTTTACTGGCCTTTAGAAAGCTCTTATTGATCAAAACGAATTCACCTTTGGAAGTACGATCCTCCCAAGAGACCCAACATCACTGTTCTTCAACTCCTTCGTTAGCAACACCCTCAGTTTCTGCGGCCAAACATAAAAAAATTCCAATTTAAACATGACAGGTTTACATGGACCAAAAAAAAAAAAAAAAAACCGACAAAAACCCACCTTATTATCTAGTGTGCAGAATGTATAGAGATCTTTGTTGATGTTGCCTTGGCTATCTTGCACATTGGTACTAGCACCATTGAAAGCTGGTTTCTTTATATCCATCTGAGCTGAATTAACACCAGAAGAAGAATTCTTGATGAGGCTTCTTTGGCGTGCTAGTTTTCTCTTGCTTCTAGCAACCTTGGTCTTATATGCATCAAGAACTCTCCTTTCTTGGTCTATTGAAAACCCATTTGGCTGCAAAAGGTATGATCTTTGAATTTCAATCCCATTTTGTAAGAACCAGAAAGGATAGAAAGGAGAGAACTGGCTAGTGTGGACTTGGGTTTGAAAAGGTGGTGGAATGCTGTGATCTGGTGGAGATGAAGTAGAAGACGTTGACGGGTAGTTCAGTGGTCCACAGATAGAGGACAATGGGGAATTTTGAGAAAAACTCATATTTGGTTTGGTAGCATTGGTGGTAATGGTGGTGGTGTTGGAAGTGATATTTGTGGATAAGGGTGAAAAAAGGTTCTCCATGTACCAAAAATGAACACAAATTGGAGAGTGAGTTAGTGACAATGGCCCTTTAGGGGTGGGTGGATGTGGGGCGGGGTGTTGTTGATCAGAGAGAACTCTATTTCTATATTGTTGTAAATATGGGTTGTTCTCATTTTCTGGTGAGAAATAGTCATGGAGTAGAAGTTGCAGCCACTAGAAGGAGCCCAGGTGTTGAAAAAGCAAGAGAACGCGTCGAGAAATTGCAGAGGGGTCGGTGAAGAGAGAGAAAAGGCCATGAAAGAGAAAAATAGAAGAGACGAATGAGGAATTGAATAGGGTGTGGCAAATGGATTGAAGAGGGCGACAAGTGGCCGGAGAGAGATGGTTTTGGGATACTCAACTGACCATTCAGGTGCTTGAGACAGAGAAGCACAAAGTTTGAAAATTTGGCGCCACCTTTGGTTTAAATATGGCAACTCTTTGAGCTAATTTTGCACAGAACACCACACCAAAATGGCTTTTTCTATCAGAACTGTCCATTCAAGCCGCCGGTTACGCTTTGTCATCCCCAATTTAATCCACATCACGCTAATGGCTAAACAATATACATTCATTCACTCATTGATCATTACCTTGTCAATGGTCAATATATATGCTATACCCCACCAAACCCCTCTCTCTTTCTTGTACTATGTTTCATCTTTACTGCCAACCCAACTCAGCAATTAAGCTTCATTGGATTCTCAAAACAATCTAATCATCACATATCTGGAATGCAAGTAGAAAAGAAACCAAAATGGGGAGTTGCAAGTTCTCCATCACACATTCGCCATAGTCAACTTCTCTAGCATTGCAATCAGATTGACCACTTAAAACCCCGATAAAAGAGTTAAAATCAGAAGACAAGTCGAAAGAGCTGTAATTGCAAGCAGAAAGCCCTAATTTGGCAGTTAGTGTGTATATACCGTGTCGCTTTCCCTGGTTATTCTTCCTATTCTTGTTCACGAACAAAAGCCAGCACAAGAAGATAAAATAGCAATTCAGAGAAAATGCATTGTTTCCAATAATGGGCTGCAAAACTAGGGCTCAGATCTATCTAGTCCAGTACCGGCCCATATTTAAAAAGAGAGAAAGTGGTATTTAGATTAGAGCTGAAAAGCTAGCCCATGGGTTGGACAAGAGCCCAACCTGTTTATTTTTGACGGTCTTGCATAAAGGTTTCTTTGACTATGGGCCTGCGTTGAGCCATGATTCTAATTTCTATTAACATGTGTTGACTTGACTGGCTGAACCTCCAACCGACAAGATTATACGACACGATAACCCCTACAAGACGCGTGGCATACTCAACTAGCCTATGTGTTGCTCAAATAAGCTTACAACACTTTTCTCTTCAATCTCATTATATATGATGATGATGATACGATAGAATATAACCTGCATGCAGGACCGGCAATATATATGAGGAGCAAGAAACAGAAAAACACAAAAATTTAACAAGAAGAAGAAGTTCTGAATTAACAATGGCAGCGATTTCAATAACCAAAACCGTCATGTTGAGTCTCTCAAAAACCTTCCACTACTCCCGTCCTATCTTTCTCGGATCCTCCAGTAAAGTCTCCCGGGTCTGCTTCACTTCTGCCTCAAAACATATCCAGGTAACTATAACTCGTATGCATACACGTTGCATAACAATTCATAATACCAATCTTGAATCATATATACTATGTTGTATTTTTCTGATTTCAGGGTCGAAATGCAGAGGAGGAGAATAGAGACAGAGCATCGGATTTTACTGATATAGCCAGAGAAGCTACAAAAGAAGGCGTTGAAAGAGCCAGAGAGCGCGCAGAGCGGGCAAAAGAACAGTCTAAGGAAATGAAAGAAAAGGCAAAAGACCGCGCAGAGCAAATGAAAGAAAACGCAAAAGGTTATGCTCATGAAACCAAAGAAAGTGCCAAAGGCATGGCTCAATCGGCTGCAGAGAAGACCAAGGAAGGAGCTCATAAAGCAACAGAGACTGCAAAGAAAACAAAAGAGAAAGCAGAAGATTATGCATATGATACTAAGGAGAAGGCAAAAGAAGGGACGGATAAAGTAGCGGACACTGCGCATGATGTGAAGGAGACGGCAAAAGAGTATGCCGGAACGGCGGCTGATAAGGCAAGAGATGGGACAATAAAGGTGGTGGAAACGGTGGGTACTGTAGGAGAGAAAGCGAAGCAGACAGTAAAGGGAGCGTGGGATGCGGCGAAGGGGACAACACAGAAGGTAAAGGAGACTCTGGTTGGTAAAGATGATGATGACGATGATGATAAAAGAGAGAAGACGATGGATGAGGATGTGGTGGATTTGAGGAGGCGGGCCGGTGGAGGAGAAAGCGATGATGTTAAGAAGAGAAAGGATTAGTTCAAAGTATAATTTTAAGAAGTTGGTTAATTGGTTCTTTTTGTCGAGTTTAATTAAATTAGAGACTATGGCCAAATAAAATAAATGGAATGCATGGTTTATTATCTTGTAGCTCTCTTATAATCTTGTTTCTTAAGAAAAATCAATGGATATATGAAGTTTTCAATTACCGTGAGGGATATAAATTAGTGAGGAAACAGCAAAACCTCCGTATGAAAATGGAATATCGGTGAGCCTCAGAGCCTGAGGACTAAAGTCTGCATATCTCTGTCTCTCTCGTGGTTGCCTTTAGCCTCAAAATAGTGTTGGGATTGTTCTCTTAGACTTCTTCCCAAATCTATGGTTCGGCCCAGCACTCTGGGCTGACTACTGATGCGAGCAGAGAATCAAGTTTCAGAAGCCCAATATTTGTATTTTACTTCAATTTGAACCATAACACTCTGCATTTTCATCGAACTTAACAAGTGTCGTGATCATCAAAAGCAATATAAGAGCATCTTGAATGCTCCACGAATTGCTTTAATTTATTTGTCACCTTTAAAAAATTAAAAGTAAAAAATAAAAATATTCGTCAATGATATTCTTTATTTAGACTGTTCATCACGCTCATTATTTTCAGATGGTCTGTTAAATAACGTGACTTATTTTTTATTATTTATTATTATTATTATTATTATTATTATTATTTTACTGTCCTTTATACTTTTTCTTTTATTCGTCTATTTAGTCTGTGAATTTAATGTGTCAAAAAAAAAAAACTGTCCATCACGCTCAATGCTATTCTCTATTTAGTCTGTGAATTTAATGTGTCAAAAAAAAAAAAAGACTGTCCATCACACTCATTATTTTCAAATGGTCTGTTAAATAACGTGACTTATTTTTTATTATTTTTTTACTGTCCTTTATACTTTTTCTTTTATTCGTGATCAAACTTCTTTTGAAGCTGAAATCGATTTCTTTTCATTCATTCTATTGAGGCTGAAATCGATTTCTTTTTCGTTCATTCCATTTTTAAAATCTAATATCTATAAATATATATTAAGCCACATCACCATCTAGACTTTTAATAACCATTTTTAAAATCTAATATCTATAAATATACATTAAGCCACATCACCATCTAGACTTTTATTTATTAAGACACATCAACTGTAATCCATGATTAAGTTAAACACACTTTTAAGTACCGTGCAGGGACTATTAGTAGACCACGAGTACAAGGTAGCGTAGCATCATGCCCCACCCACCATTAACAACATTACATTACAACAGCAATAAGAAGAAACGTTTTTAGTGTTTGTCTATCAAGCGGTGGCGGTGGCGCTATAGGAGCAGTTGTAACCCCTAACGGATATGGGCGTCATCCCTCTTTCCAGTTACGTGCCTCATGGCACGTGCTTCTCCCATGCCGTATGAAAATATACCCCACCGCCAATTCTACTTCACATTCTCTCACAGACAATGACAAACCAAACCCTTATTATTCTTTTTATTTATTTATTTAAAGAGTTAAATGTCAAAACTACCCTTTATTCTGTACAAAATGTTCTCGGGAAGCCAATCACTGGGCTTAGACTGTGGTTAACTAAAAGAGATAATGCACCTAAATAATTGGTCCAAATATTATTAGTAACAGAGTCTGCCATAGACCAATAATACTTCTGCTTGTGCAGATATTTCTACTTTCAAATTCAATAATTTTGAATTAATCAACAACATAACCCCACTTTATTGCAACTAGATACGGTGGATTTATTTTTTATTTTTTATTTTTTTTTTTGGAGCTCGGCAAAATTTGTTTGGATGCTTTAATTAAACGCAATTTATATTTTAACCATAATTGGGAAATAAGAAGTAAGAAAAAACATACCTATATTTATTATATAGGTTCACTGTATATTAAATTAATTTAATAAAATTATTTAGTAAAAATCAAGGTATTAGTGTTTTGTACTAGAAAAAATTAATAATAAATTATAGTAATAATTTTTTATTAGTATATGGTATATGAATGAATAATATACGCAATACAATAAGAATTTGACATTTTAATGATTTAAATACTCATTTTAAAGTTGTGTACTAAATACTTTTTCATTAATTACATTCATTATTGGAGAAATATTTTAAGTGAAACCAAGAATTATCTCAAGCGATTGGTAATACACTCTTTAATAGAAAAATAATTATTTTTGTTTTAAAAAAATATAATTTAAAATCATAGTTCTTTTTTCACAATAACAATTTCGGAATTTGGATTGATTTGATGTAGACGGTAGTAATTTTCCATGTTTTGGTTTCTTGGGCCTACAAGGAAGCAACAAAGCAGCGGAGAGAAATGGGAATGAAACTCTGATAAGCAAAGGATACCACTGTCATTTTAACGTCGAAGTTATCAAAGATGAGCGTCCAAATGGCGCAAAACATATGATGATGTCAGAGGCAACAGAAAGAAGAAGATGGAAATAAATAAATAAATAAATAAATAAGAATAATAGATAATAGAAGATTGTAGACAGAGAAAAACCAAAGTGGAATGAGAGAGAAATAAAAAGAAAAGCGAAAAAGAACAAGAAAAAGAAGGAGAAGAAAGAACAAGGGAGTAGCTGAAACTCTGACATAGTCAGCCACCACCTCCATTCACCGCCACCTTTGGCCGCGCCGCCTCTTTACTGATCATTTCGGTCCTTCCTCTGTTGTACGCACATGATAGATTAGATCTTTAATCGCTATCTCTTGTTCTTGGCTAAGCTTTTTATTTTTCTGCAATTAACATTTATATGAAAATTATGGACTACTGATATTTTGGTTTTTTTGGGTTGGTAAGAGATGGCCAGATGGGACTGAACTGAAACAAAATAACTGTACTTTGGAGTGAATTAATCGAATCCATTGCTCTTAAATCTCTCTCCAGATAAAGACCTCTCCTCGGGTTGGCTTTGTCCTCTCCCGACACCCGTACAATCTTCTCTCTCCCGAGTAAAAGCAGGTGATCCTTGACCATCTCGTGCTGTCGATCTTTATAGATTATATATAGTAGGAGTGAAAATCTTGAGGGATTTGGTTGGGTTTGAGGGGATATGGAATTCTTGATTTTGCATTTGGTGTTATTTATTGTTGAGAGAGGAGGAGAACTTAGTTTCATACGGTGGTTGGGCATGCACAAGGTCACATAATAATCGCCCTTTGTTTTCAACTATTTAGATTCGCAACACTCAAAAACAGACACGTTGAGTTCATTGTCTTCTCTATATTTTGAAACGCTCCTCGCTACACAGTCTTCGCTCAAAACCTGCATGCACCACCAAAGGCCAAAAAAAACCCATAACAGTACTTCTTGACAAAAACACACATACAAAGCCAAAACCAAAGGCCAAACAAGAAACGAGAGATGCAGCAAGATAAAGGAGGAGGAGGAGGAGGAGGAAGTGAAGAGATCATGAAGCAAAATCAAGACCGGAGGTTAAAGCCGATGCAAGGAGAGAATCAACCGCAGCAGCAACAAAACCAGCCACAAAAATGCCCTCGGTGTGAGTCGCTTAATACAAAATTTTGTTATTACAATAATTACAGTCTTTCTCAGCCTCGATATTTTTGCAAGACTTGTAGACGATATTGGACTCAAGGTGGAACCCTAAGGAATGTTCCTGTGGGAGGCGGTTGCCGGAAAGGAAAGAGAGCAAAAGCATCATCATCTGCATCTTCTTCCTCTAGTGAGAATTCTAGGTCTCATTCGCAGTCGCAGAATATAGTATCTACTAATACAAATTCAGGTAATACTGCAAATCCTGCTTTGAGAACTAAGGAATTAGCAAGTTTGATTTCACCTTCTCCTGCAATATCTTCGATGGGGCCGTACTATTCTGGCGGCGGCGGTGGATTCTTGGGTTCTTTAGCAGCAATTCAATCTTTGAACAACCACCCAATACCACCTCAATCATCTTTTTCTTTAAATCTACCTATGAATCTCGCTGGCGATATAGGAGGTCCTTCAAATCTGAGCCTTTTGCATGGATTTAATTCTATTCCTTCATATGGGTCACAACAGCAGCAACAAATTCAACAGCAAAGGCAATTTTACCAAATGGGTAATAGAGATACAAAGAGTACTGGAGAGCTTCCTTTTTATGCTTCTTCTCATCATCATCAGCAGCAGCAGCATCAAAATTGGCATAATCACCAAGCTTTTATCAGCAACAATAACCCAGCTATCGTATCTGATACTGCTTTGTGGAGTATTAGCACCAGCACCACCACAGCCAGCACTAACAGAGAAACCACCACTACTGGTGGCTCCTTTTCTTTGAACCCAGCTGATCAGTGGCATGATCTGCCAGGTTATGGTCCTTCACCGTGACTGATCTCTCTTTCAAGGAATTAATTCTTTAGCTTTTTTTTGTATACAAACGATCACCAATGGATCCTTTTTCTTGTTTTTTTTTTTCTGGCATTACCTGTTTCCTTTACATTGTCAAGATGGTTTGGGGTATAATACTTGTTATTTGGTGTAAATGCAAGAGTAGAGGTATTATTGGCCTTTTGTTTTGCTTATATCATAGAGAGAAATTCTGTTTTTCTTTTTTCTTCTTTATGTTCGAACTTTTGAGCAAAGATAATATATATGTTTTCTTGGTTTTCTTTATTCATTTTTTTTCTTTAAATTAATCTTCTTTTTGTGATATGAGTTTCCAATTCCCATTCAAAAGTGTGAGTTTACTTTTATGGTAGTAGTTGATTAGGGTTTATGGTGAGGAGAGAGTTAAAAAAGAAAAGAAAATGGAGAAATAGAGTGGGGGTATTAAAGGCGCCTAAAAGGGTGCATGAGATGGTGGAGGTGATGTCTCTGTAAAAGTTGTTGGACAAGACGGTTTGTTCTTGTGCATGTGGCTGACTGACCATACAATATGCTTTTTACATGTTCAATCACCTTTACTCACTCTTCCAACTTTAAAATTTCCGGTCAATTCTTCTCACCAACGACCACTTAGTATGAAACCAGAGAAACACCGTGGTCTCATTAGCGTCAGCAACCAAAAATTATTATATGTTGTCTTATTAAAATTCTTCTTCCTATTTTTCCTTGGCATTAAAATACCAACGTAAAGGACCAAAACAGTTAATAACATGGTGATGGTGTCATGCATGATTTTGTCCAATCCCCTGCAAAATTCCAAACACGTACATGTATAAGTTGTTATTGTTCTTAAAACCTACTATAAAAACTACTTTATTGAATGTTATTAACAGGAATGGATTTTAATTTTGTTAAAACGCTGAAAATTTTATTAAAAACTATCGAAGAACGTGAAATTAATTGGAATTGCATTAGCATAAATTAAAGCACTGATATTGAGGTTGAAAGTTGAACAAAATCTCTCGAAGCTAATTAAGTAATTGATGTAGAAGATTTTGAGTAGGCTTATGGATTTTGTTTAATTAATTAATTAAACAAAGCTAAGCATCGAGTGGTTAAACAGTGTACACAAGTAGGTTAATTAGTTATATATTTGGTAGGATTGGCGTGAAGAGAGTATTGTGGTTTCCGAGCAGAGCAAAGCAAATCTTTGGTCTGGCATGAGGAGATCTCTGCCCAGAGAATAAAAATGGCCACTCTCTCTCTCTCGGGATATCACCATCACTGCTTTTGCCGTACACCGCGCAAAGCCCACGTTTTACCTTAGAGACCACCACTTACTCGTTACTACTGTGGTTTATAAATTATTTGCTGTGATTGGTGTCAATTTAAGTTGCCATTGTTGATTAAATGAATTTATTCTTTTGAAATTAGTTTTGAATTTAAGAATTAAGACCCAAAATTCCATCTAAAGAAAAAAATGAGACACAAATTTACTCTTAACTCGAAATTTCTTTGTATTCTTGAGTTGAGTTTCACTTCATTTGATGAGACTTTCCATGATTCATGACTTGAATAAATTAGTAATTAATCATTGTAAAAAATAACTTATTTAGTTGATAAACCAATAACAAGAAGAATATATATGTTAACTTTTTGATTTGGTTTTTAAATATTTTTATAATATTACCTTTTAAAAAGATAAGAATATCAAGTGATATTAAATTTTATGTGGGTTGGCTTTAAAATTTAATTTAAAATCCACTCACTTATCCTTTCTTTATACAATTACATTTTTTAAAAAAAAATTATTTCATTCATGAACTTATATTTTAGAGTTAGTGCATCTTTAGAAATTATTTATATGATTAATTATTTTTACATAACTTAGGTAATGGGAAAGAACTTATTAACTTCTTTATCTTAAGCCTTGCCTCTCCTTTTGACTATTAATTATTTACATAGTATATTAATTTACAATAGTTGATGACTTAACACTACATGTAACATCTTTTAAGTGGTGCTACTTAAATATTCACATTTTTTTTGGGTTTATAATTCTAAACAAATATTTAAAGTGAAGAGGGTCTTTAAATATCATGTCCCGACCCGACAAAGTGATTCTAAGAGAACGAGTATAGCAAAACTTATGGGTAGCTTCTAGGATGTCATACTAGTTATGGGTAGTGGAATGCGAGATATATGAATGAATCAGATTATATATATCGAAAACGGAAAAACTAATCATTAGAGGCGCCTTTTGATGAAATAACTTGGATAATTGAAAGAACTCAAAAGTTAAACGTGATTGCTTAACGAAAATTTTAAGATAGGTAACCTCTTGAAAAGTTCTACATTTTATCTATAGGACAAGATCGTGCAAGTCTTGCTGGCAATTTCTCTGATAGTTAGAGTCGTGCGTGACATTAGAAAACTCCAAATCATTGACATTTTACATTATTAGACGGATAATTGAACATTCAATTATTAGTTTAGTGATATATATGATAATTTAGTGATTTTTTTTTTTGGGAGAAATTCAGTGATAATTTTATGTCATAAAATCCACATGAATAAATGTTAAATTAAGAAGTCAAATATCTTGACACGACTGAGTGCAATTAGCTAAAATATGATTGATCACGCAAAGTCATTTCCTCAACTTTTATTTTTATTTTTTATATATATATTTTAAAGGATTACGGTTCTCAATGGGGACCACAAATCATGCATTTCATTGTCCAAAACCAATGGATTCAAACTCAAATGTTTTTCAACTAAATATTGTGAAAAATAGATTAAATTCAAATATGCACTAACATGATTATGTATCATGTTGAGACTTTAGGTCAATATTTTTTAATACTTAATTAATGCATCATGTTTTTTTTTTTAATACTTTTTCATATTTGGATTGATATTCAAATAAAATTTTTTCAACAGTGATAATTCTGAATTTTTAATTTTTAAACTTACAGTAAAATGCATATGTATTTATCCTTCAGTTGAAAGTCAAATTAAATCTAAAAATATCAACGATCTCGTCTAAAGTCAATCCTTTGTGAATGAATGGACTAATTCAAATTATTCAATTGAGAAAAAAAAAAAAATTGTTTACACGTGATGTATATGAGACGTTGCATTATGAATGTACCCATTTGTGTATATGCATCATGCTCATGCATGGAGGAACGATCCAGTGTCGACCTTTAACACCACATCTACATTCACTTGATGTTGAAATTGTGGACCCACCTTTCAAAAGCCATGGGAGAGCATGCTATCAATGGTCCTACTTCTTTCAATCAAATATCCCATCGGTATGTAAGTCCTGGCCCCGTCCTCTCATCATTTGCTCACCAAGCTAATCGTAGCAACTACCTCTTCTTCTTTTCCTGAACCATCTGCTCCGCCGGTTCAATTTATCCTGATGCAGTTCGAATAAGTTTACGAAAGAGTTAAAAATACTCTTTAAAAGCGCTTAATATTCAATTTCGAGACATTTGATTAACGGAGGATGACAGACCAAATATTAATAATAAAGTAATTTATTTTCCTGATTTAATTAACTTATTGTACAAAGGAAAGGATTATATAATTAATTATGATTTTTGTTAAGCATGTAAGAGAGCAAATCTATATAATGTCAAGCATAAGCATAGCAATGAGTCGAAATGTGAATTATTACTGAAGGCTTCCTTTTCGTGGGACTGGGAGTTATAATGAAAATAAACAGAGTTACTGTATTGGTTTTGAAACTACATCCCACGTGTGTTTTGGTGTTTGCCACTTCATTTCATTCACTATTTAAAAAAAAAAATAATTTTTTAATTTTTACCATAGACAAGGTCTCTTTCGCAATTCATTCATAAATCTGCTTTATGGCTTTATTCAAATGTAAAACATTAAGTCTGTCACTTTAACTTATCTTTCACTTTGACTATATTTCCTTCAAAATCATACGTTACAAACCCACCTTTGTGCATGACCCCACCTTTGCTTTCTATCATATGCTAGTTTTCATTTATTTACACTATTTTATGGATGTTCAGCTGCTAATTTCTTTATATTATATTCGAATTATATTGATCTTATAAAAATAATAATTATTAGTTTTTTTCAAAATTGATATTTTTATTTATAATCATTTAAAAATAATTAATATAGTTATGCTAATTAGTTAAGCAAAATATCTAAATAAATATAATTTTTTAACCCATGATATGTTTTTAGATTGAAAATGAAATCACATTTAGTCAAGCTAATGTTGGTCCACCTTTTGCTTGTAGGAGTGATTATTAAAATCAATAAGTCACTAGTGTGTAGTGACACTCCCAAACTCATTATTATTCCAATAATATCTTTTGTATGGTCCCAATTCTAGTATTTTTTTTTATATTATTTAATTGACACAAACTCTATTTATGATAGCTAAAGTACCCTAAATCTCAATTCAAAATACATATTTAAAATAAAAAAAGGAAAAAAAATACTTTTTTAAAAAATATTTATTTATAAAACTATTGAAGGATGTAAGAAATCACCAAATGAATTTGTGGATTGCAATCTTGCCTTATCAACAACAGAATTGGAATATGTGGTAACATGTAAATTATCAAAAACATATAAATAACCCGTGTCAATACCTTCTACTTATTTGTAAAATAAAATTTGAATTCTTTCGATCATAATAATTTTTGCATAGTATTATTTCAGCCCGTTAATTTTTCAAGAAATAAAAAAAAAAAAAAAAAGTGTTGCCGGATTCAATTCAAGAGTGGTTTGACTATAAAAGCCCAAACAAGTAAGAACATGCATCTTCAAAATGCCTTTTTTTTTTTTTTTTTTTTTCCCCCTTTCTTGGGATTGCTTGGAAGTGAAGAGTTGACACCATATACACACATTCTTGGCTTGGTCCCTAGCTATATAAAATATTATAAAAATTTTAGTGGGCAAAAGAAAGGACGTGTGTGTCATCAATCACCACTCTAATATTCAATGCCCATATACCCAATTGCTCATCATTTGTTTGTTCATATATATATCTTATAATTCTTAATTATCGTCTTCCACATGGTTCATGAGAGTGATTTTGGTTAGGCCTATCCATTTCTATTTAACAATTATATACATATTCTATTTATTATTTTTTTAAATGGTGTCTGGCATTGTCAGGATTCTGCAGAGGTTCATTACAAGGCTATTCTCCAATCCAATTTTCTCCATTTAGAACGATAATGTTTGAACCTAAACATTACTTAAGGGATCTAGCACCTGGTTTCATTGAACTAACTGGCAGTTGGTACATATTTTATTTATTTTTATAGTGCAGTTGGTGGAGATTAACCTAATTAACATTCTTATTGAGCTTAATATATGCTCCACTAATATTTTGTATATTTATTATAAACTATCTCCCTCTCTGTCTCTCTTATTCACGATCTACAAAATTAGAAAGAGGTATTGACATTCTTATTAATTACTGTTTATTGAAGGTTCTCATTAACAAATAAAAAATTTATTAATTTAATTGGTGTCATTAAATTTTTATTTATAATTAGATTTTCAGTTTTTTTTTTTACTTCCAAAATAAAAGAAATTCCATGTAACCCATCGTTTTTTGGGCCCAAATCCATTGGAAAACAAACTTTTTCAGCCCGCTGAATCCATTGGCTTAAATAAATTGTTCATCCACTCACCCAAAAAGCCTCAACGTCCTTAGAAGACGGTCCTATTAAAATCCGAGTAAAAAAATACCCACCGCGATTATTGATTGCTTCCAAATGAAAGGTCGTTTAGTAATCATGCATAAGTACCCGCAAAGGCCGTAACTACCGCGTTTAGTTAATTTCAGATTGCACACGGTCGTTTAAGATGGTGCGGATTGCGAACTCTTGATCCGCGATGAGTATTACTTCCATCGGTTAAAATCCCAACTCCCTCTGCAAATTTATTAGTAGATCAGAATTGGATTCTTGTTCCTTCCTCTTTTAATAATGATGCTTTGATCTTGGATTTGCATTAATAGAATTTCCAAAAAAAAAAAAAAAATTTATATCTCAATTGTGATGGTCCTATAATATATTGATTATTGCTCCAATACAATTCAGTCCTTAATTACCTTTATCCCTACAAGTTGCAGCAGGTAGCAGCTTCCTCTCCCCACTTATGTCAGATTTAGGACCACTAAATCATGGAACTAGTTATTGAGTATACATTTACAATGCTCTATCTAAGTTAAGCAAACTAATTCCATAGAAAAATTGATTGGGAAATCTCTAATCTGTAATTAAACTAGCTGGCCTCTCATGGTTCAGCTGGTTTGAATTGCAATATCCCGACAGAAACCCTAATCCTAAATAAGCTACTGATTACTGAGGCATATATAGGTCAGTGTGAAACGTTTTCTGGTGTTTCTGATAGGAAAGATCCTTCTTCAATAATCAGATCATTGTTTAAGCATTAAGATTGAGAGTTTGGATCACGAGAAGGAGATGAAAGGGGCGAAAAAAGAAAGAAGGAAGAAATCAAATAGATAACCAGACAATTAACTCAGCAAAAACCATGTCCGGCGAAGACAATGAAGTGAAGGTACATTGCCGAAATCCTATACTGCTAGTTCTGTCCAGACATATTTCAACTCTGGATAATAACCTAAACAGATTATTTAGTGCATGAATTAGCTGTTCCCAAGACTTGAATTAATTTTCCCAATTTCCTTACCATAATCATCATATCATTAGCTAGGGAAAATAAAATTCCCTCCAAGTACCTTTTATATAAAGTATCCTTCTTTCTCTCTCTCTAACCTTGTACATGGAAATGAGTGGATTAGATTCTCTACCCTGAATACTAAAATCCAATATATAACTGATCATAAACTGAATCTACTTTGTCTCGGTTCTTGACAGGCAGAGATTCAGAGTTACACGACAGTTGTTTAGACTTAAGAACAAATATTGTACTAGATAATTAATGCACTGTTCCTGTAGCTACCCATATGATTATGATGACAAATTCCAAGCAATATGGCCTGGTGTTTACTGCACGTATGCAGTTCTTGTCTATGCTAAATTACTAATGCACAGCAGTTTTAGTGTAATTCACGATAGGAATTATGAATGCAGTTCACATTCAAGATTTGAAAAATGAAAATTTGGACGATTTGCTTGAAACCATGATTTTCTTAGAAATAACATCAACTACAAATTAGAAGTCAGGAAAACATATAACCAAGAGTAGAAAACCCAATAATGATAATGAATAATCACCACATAAACCAAGAAGTAAAAAGAAACTCACGTTCCAAAACCAAATCTCCCTCTTTTCCTATACCACTTAATTATACCCAATTTAACCAGAAACCCAAATATAAAGTATTTCAAAGGAAAAAGAAAAAAGAAAGAAAAATCATCAGTGCCTCCCTCATTTAGAGGATTAAGGTAACATATATCCCCCAACCAGAAACCCCAATCTACTAACAAGTACATTAGAAAGAAAGGAGTAAATGTCATGCATTATATATACATACAAAATTAAAGTAATAATAATTAACTAAGACCAACTTACTGATACAAAGAAATGTTGCACCGAACAGTTGATCCTTTCTCTCCAACACTGTGCAGATGATGATGATGATGATGATTCATGATGGTAGCTCATGAGTACATGATGAGATGGAAGAGGATCCGAGGTTCCTCTCAGCGCAATTAGGGATTCTCAACCTTCAAAATAAAAACTTATAGGCTGATTTTTTTCTGCTGCTGACATGATCTCTCCGATCCAGGCTCCTCTCAACTACAATAATTATTTGCATCAGTACCAAACTTCACTTTTTTTTTTCTTTTTGAATCTTTTTTGGTTTGTAATTAACCAACCCAAGAAAAAATCCTAATTAAGCTAAAAGAAAGAGACCAAGATTATTGAAAAATTAAAGAAAACAAGAGGGAGATGAATTGAAAGATATTCCTTTGGTTATGGCTAGATCAAAGAAGTGACTGAAGACCCAATATTCCCTGGATCATGCCATGCACCGACACTGCTTGTGCTCGTATTCCAATAAAGTGAAGGATCTGACGATGAGAAGCCAATTTGATCTATCTGATTCTGGCATGGCATATTCCAGTCCAATCTGCTGTGGTCTTGTTCAATTTTCACTTCTTTCGTTGCAATACCAGCGGATTCATTATTATTGCCACTCATTTGCAAGTCTTGAAAAGATGTTAAACTCTGATAGTGGTTAAGAGCAGCTCTAGCATCTTTGATGCTGAACTTTTGTTGGTGGAGGCTAGAAGCAAGCAAAGTAGCCATAGTTGGAGAAGCTGTAGCTGTTAAAGAATTAGAGGAACCAAAGAGATTTGAATAATTTGAGAGCAAAGAAGTTGAAGAAGTAACCACATCTTGGATTTGCTTGCTTGGATTAAACCCACCATTATTTGTTGAAAACCCTAATGCAAGAGCATTCAACTGAGGCTGGAGATCGTAGCCGGAAACAATATCCATATTTGATGACACTCTTGAATTAAACGTTCCAGGGAATGAAAGGTTCACTTCAGATGGGTTCGCTGTTAACCCATAAAACAAAGGATTGCTATGATTGGAAGTTGAAGAAATATCAATTGGGGTTTGTGAAGGATGGTTATTAGGGTTAGCAGCACTAGAAGCTGAAGTAGTAGCTCCTTCAACGGCGGAGGCTGGCCTTTTAACCCGCTTATTCTTCCGGCAACCACCGCCTACCGGAACATTTCTCAAAGTTCCACCTCTGGTCCAGTACCGCTTACAAGCTTTGCAGAAGTGCCTAGGCTGAGATAAGCTGTAGTTATTGTAGTAACAGAACTTGGTGTTTGAAGAGTCACAGCGCGGACACTTGAGAGCTTGTTGTGGCGGTTGGTGCTGCTGCTGTTGCTGTTGCTGTTGCTGTTGGTGGTGGAGTTGTTGTGGTTGTGATAATTCTTGGCCTCGTTTCTCCATTAGTTTACTTGTAGATGGCATCAAGCTTTTCTCATCTATCTGATGATTCTGCACCAAAAGGAAAAGCAAAGAAAGAAAAGAAAAGAAAAGAAAAAAAGAATTGAAGGTGGCGTTTTTAGGGTAAAAATAACAACACGAGTTAGATATTCTCTTCCAAAAGGAAAGAAACAAAAAATGGGGTCATTCTTTGTCTAATAATTGAGAAAGAAAGAGAGAGGAAGAAAGTAAAGAAACCTGTGGCCATTCGTTAGTAGTTGGAGAGATTACAACCATCTTCTCGCAGTTACCCAACATTTCCTCTCACAAAGGAATCGTTGAAACAAAGAGTAAACAGACAAAGAGCAGGTGGCGACGTTCGTCGATAGCTTAACTTCAAATATTGCTACTGTCTATGTAAAGACTAAAGAGAGAGATTAGCTTAGCATCAACAAAACAGAGACTTATTCCGTTATTTATTAATCAGAAATTCACGTGATGGGTCTGTTCTGCTCATAAAATGGGATTTGAGTACAAATGTTTATAATTTTTTTTAATAAAGTATCATCATCATAATCATTATTATTATTATTATTATTAAAATGTTTTTTTTTTTCTTTATAGTTTATACACATTTTTAAATAGAAAAAAGGAAGAAAGAAAGAAGGGAGGAGAATATATTGGAGGGACATCATTCAAAATCCAAGAAAAGGACAGGAAGGTAATAAAGCAGGGTATAGCAACAGATGAATCTTTAGAGGTTCAAGAAAAAGAAAGAACATTACATGAGAGACTACACAGTTCAAAAACCTCATTCATCACTACGTATATAAGACATTCCTTTGTATAGATAGAGGGAATATAATCCCAAGAGCCCAATACCCGATGCATTTCCACACACCAAATCCCATTTCCACTTTCATTAACCCATACCCTTTTTTCATTCTATTTATAGTCTGTATATGTACGGGCCATTTAAATTGTAAAATCTTTTTTTTATTACAAACGCTGTTCGAATTTAAATTTATTATCAGATCGTTCTACATATACTTATTATTAAACTATATTTTACTGTACAGGAATATGGTTTACTATATTGACATTTAACATGGAGAAAATCTAATTCTATTATCTATATATCCAAACAATAATGCATGAGGCCAAATTCACAATCTTCTTGGGACCAAAACGGATTCAACAATCTTGCGACCTTTTTTTCTTTCTTTATTTCCAAAATGGAATCCTAGTTAACATTATTAAAAGCTTAAACAGTTCTTACAATGAATACTAAATTTTTTTATCTTAACTATTTTAATTTCAAAGATCTAAAGAAAATAATATTTAATCACAAAAAGAGAAATTATTAACATTTAAATATTATGTAATATTCTAGTTAAGACTCTTATTCTCTCTGCAGATACGTTTAGTAGAAATCAAACCTGAGAATTTTTTTCACATGCCCAACCTGCGTTATCAACTGAGTTATTTAACAAGTGGACAAGCTATCCCATGAAACGTGGTAGCTACATAGAACATTAATAGATTGCATGTAGCTATTGTACCATTAGGGTATGGTTGTCTGTATATTAGTATTTTAATATGTCCCGATTTTGAAAAGGAAAAAAAAAAGATATACATATATATAAGTACGTTTTTGTAGGTGCTTTTTGAATGAGACTATTCAATAGTAAGAGAGCTAGAGAGAATGTGAAAATTCCAAGAGAAAAAGGACAAGAGGGCTCCATGTGAGAGACTAAGTTACGTTTCAGTCTTAAAAACATATTTAGAATCACCACCATTTATGCTTTATTCCCGAGCTAACTCTTGCATTGCATGTTGTGCTTATATATTCTTTAATTTAAAAAAATAAGAAGAAGAACCGTTAACAATGTCAAGAAAAGAGAGCAGAGGCATGTGGTAGGCAGCTCAGCTGCAAAGGAAAAAGCAAAGCATAGTTTGGGGAACAAACGGATTTTGTATTCTTTCAAGGGATCTTCTCCTCCTTCCTAACATCCCATCATTATTCTTGCGCAGTCCTACTCGTTTATGCCTCCTCAAACTTTGATCTTTAATTCCCATTTACATATATATATATATATATATAATAATAATAATACTACTAATCTCACATTAATTACTATACTATATACATACAGTCCTTTGAGGGAAGTGTATGTGGTGGTGGTATTATTTTGCATTCTGTAATTTCTTGGAGATTGGAGATATATAGTTTCCAGATTTGGCTGTCAGGCTTAGTGTTTTTCAATTTTAAAAATATTTTAATTTCTCTTTAATCAATTATTATTATTAATTTATCATCATTGTAATTAGAGCTCTATGCCATTTTTAGCCAGACTTCATTAGTGAAATATGTTTGTATATATAGATATAGTTTGAATTTTGTTGGGGACGCAACAAAATAATACTTTAATTTGAAATAATGCCTTGACTATATATAATTGACATATTATAAACCGTTTATAGCAAAGTAATGATACCCTTTTAATTGATTGAGCAGTGATTAGTACAAGTAATTAGCAATCTTCTACTTCAACAAAATAATATTAGGAGTACATGATTTGGGAACCCTCTTGACTAAAACCAAGCAAGTCAAAATTTGGTTAGGGAAAGTTAATTATTAGTCTCCCAAATGAAATGACACATACTTGCTGCTATTATATAAGATTTGGTGGCAAGCAAATATATATGGTTTTGGTCCCACTATATATATATTCACCATCACATTCATTAATAATCCAATTTATTATTAATATTGTCATTATTAACTTGATGGATGATTAAATTCATTTGAATTTGAAATGGAAGTGATTGAAGTTATGCCACTTTAAAAATAATTTCAATATTACTTAAATTGCTGTTGTTAAACCGAAAATATATAAATAAACAAAAAGATGAGTCTCTCAAGCTTTTGTAGTTGAATGGCTAAAAGTCTTGGATCGGTGTGCAAGCCCTATAGTAGTTACTGTGTATGCACATCTACGTGCCGACAGTATGGGCACCCTATAATTGATTACAGACCCATGGTTTGGCTTTATTTACTCTCCTTCTCCCTCAATTCCACTACCTCTCTCTCTCTCTCTCTCTCTATATATATATATATATATATATGTATACCACCATCGTGGGAACCCTCTAGCTTCTTATACATTCGTATTTTTTTTGATGTATTTTGGTTTGACATAGGCTGATAATAATTTTTTATAATGTTCGATGATCATTTAAATTAATTTTTTTAAAAATTAAAATAATATTTTATAAAAAATTAATTTCACCAAAAATTACTCAAAGAAATTCATATAATTTTGAAGGATAAGACGGGACATGACATGCACTGCCTTCCCATTTCAAGGAATTTATTCTTTATTATTAACCTTCATAATTCATAGTTGCGTGTGAGACATGTCCTACGTGCTATATAAATTGACAAGCACAACCAAAATGACATCCATCCATCTCGTTTTTTCTTTTTTTTCTTGTTTTTAATAGTTTCAGAAATGAATAGTTATAACCCTTTATGTTATTGCCTATTGGAGAAAAGAAATTAAAAGGGATCATATCATTAAGTGTTAATCATAAGGAAAAATGAATTGCTATGCAAAACAAAAAGTTTATATCTCATCAATTGAATTCAAGCAATTCCTTCTTGTCATTTGTATTTCATGTCCACCAAATAATTAATCATCATCTTTATTTTTTGGAACAACCAAAAGACGTGACTTTAAATTATCTTAATTTTTTTGGTAGGTTTTATAATTATATGTCACACGTTAATCTTTGTAAATAAAGAAAATGGTAATTGGATGAATAGGTAGGAGGTCTGTGACTTGGAAATTTTGTTAGCAGCAGTCAATGAGTGAATGTGTTAGAGGTAAGGTAGGGCCTACCCACCCGCACAGCCAGTCATTCAGTAACCCACTACCATCGGACAAGAAATGCCAATTTGGCAAACATGAAAGAAACCCAACACGCACGTTAAAGCAAAAGTCTGTATCACAGAGAGAGAGAGAGAGAGAGAGAGAGAGAGAGAGAGGTGGGGTTAAGGGGACCAAAGCATCAAATCCAAGCCAACTGTACACATCAAAGGCTGACCACAATGCAACTCCAAACTATGTGCAGACAAAGATCTCACTCTCCATTTTCCTTTCTTGCTTAATTATATATATCTACGCACCCATTATATGAATTTAAAAACACACCAACAATTTGATAGCATACATATTTATTTTTCCTCACACATGCATTTTTACGCTCTGATTTAAATGATATTTAGGTAAAAAATATCATAAGAACAATAGTTTTATACTTTAAATTCCTGATTTTGCTCGTAAAATTCTTTTGAGAATGAATGCAGTTTCTTTTTTTTTATCCAACTGCATTCATTTTCAGTGCTCTTACTCAACCTGCAACAAACTGACTACAGAGTCCCTTTTTATTGAAAACAAAAATCATTTTTAGCATTATATAGAAAATAGACATTTTTGTAGGGATAAGGAATTAATATCAAGAAAGGGTTCTTTGAAAGAGCAATAATTTATATATATATATATATATATATATTCGATCTACGGTGTCCCTCTAGTACTTAATTGTAGTGTTATGGATTATAGAATGAATGAGAGAGTGTTAGGTCAAGTGGAATGAACACATGGTGTTGGTGGAGTGATTCATCATGTCCCAAACAGACAAGAGCCAAAGTTTATTTTATTTTATTTTTATGACAAAAATGATGATGCCATTCTACAATGAGGTAATCACAGTTGCCCACGTTTTGAGATAAAAATCCCATCACCATCTCCTCCACTTATTTTAATTATTGCACTCCCAAACCTACCAACAATGGTGATTTTTATGTTCACCTTCCCAGGGGATGCTCAGACTTTCCATAATACAACCAAACGAATTATTAACAGATTGATAAATTTTTATTAAATAATTATATCTTGAATTACATTTGCAAAAATAGTTTATTACTAATAAGGTATTATTAGTTGAATAATACAAGTTGAATCCCAAAAAGCGAGTGAGAGTGGAGGGAAGATTTTTTAGCGGGCATAGAGTCAAACCTGGGAATGGTAAATCTAAGAAGCAAGGAAAATTCCAGTGAGGTTCCTGCCCAGTTCACACATGGTCTCTAGCTAGAGAATCTTCCTCTCTACAAGACTACAACAAATCAGAAGCTTGTGGACTGTTTCTCATGGAAGTTTCAGGCTCAGTGGGACCTATGGAATGTTGTGGGGGACATTTCCTTTTGTTTTTTTAATAGTTTATCTTATTTTATATATAGAAAAGTCCAAATGTTGGTAGACTCATTTTTTTAAATCTACTAAATTGATTAGATAATTAATTAGGGGATAATCTTGAGATGCTTTCATTATTATTATTATTATTATTATTATTATTTTCAATCTTAGTTTAATCAAAGTAACACTATGTATTAAGGGATTTATAAAATCTAAAATACCATGGCTCCATAATTAACTTAATCTTATAGAGATATGCTAACCTTATCCAGACTCTCTAAATTATAATTTTGTTATTGTTTATTTACCAAATTGATTATCAATTTATGGTTTCTAATGCTTCTCTATTTTTTTAGTACATCAAAAACTTATAAGGATAACCATTTTAATTATGAGTTAAAATATTAAAAAAGTATTATCACAAGATTATAAATTTATTACAATTTTATTTATTATATTACTTTCAATTAGAGTTTATTTATATTATTCCAATATTCACTCCGCATAAGTGAGAAAATATATTTTTAAATTAGAAAAAAATTGTTTGAAATTAATTAAGCACTAAATTTTAGTCCCCTTTTTTTCACATTAAATATTTGTTTTTTACAATAAAAAGTAAATTTTATAAGAAATTTATTAGTGATGATTTGAGTTTTTTTTTTTTTTTTTTAAAAAAGAAGTTATCATTTCACTTTATCCGTTATTAATCAATTTTAGGCCTTATTATAATATTAATATTATTTTATTTTAATTTAAAGTAAGGGTTCATTGTTGGACTGGCCCAACTAATGCAAGACACATTAAGCCACAACCAGCCTTGTCCTGTAAACTAAGCTTGAATTCTGACCTTGCTGGCCCAGTTCTATAGATTGTTGGACCTCCCTGGATCCGATAACTGTTTCCTAAAACGGCATAGTTTTTGCTGCCATCTTCTTTGTTCTCTTTTCAATCTCCTCCTTCCTTCGGCCATTTTGACAGTGGGCTTGAGCGATTAACTCCCTCTCGCCTTTGCCCTTGAACGCGCCTGCTGACGTAGTGTGGCCAGTAAAGTTCGGGCGATATCTTCTCCAGTAAGCTTCACTTGTAGTACTCTTCGGCCATACTAAATCTGTGAGTATTTTGACATATGGCAGTTCTTAATTGCTGAAAAAATAGATGCATCAAACTAATTTCCTAGTAATGGTCCAAAAATTCCTAATTGAAATATCTGTTGCAGTTGCATAGAGTAAAAGAACAATGTTATATCGCCATTTCGTTTTAATTAGTAAACCCTGGTAAGAGAGATGGGTAGACTAGCAATTGCAGTTATAGTGAGCTTGTGGGTGATTCCCACTTCAATCCTTGTCAATCGAATTGTGCCAGAGCCCTACATGGTAAGAGGTCTTTCGTTTTCTAAAACGAAAGGATGTTATCTTTTATTTTTCTTCTTCTTTTCATTTTAATTTGTTAACAGAAGCCCGTCACGTGCAGGATGAGATATTTCACATACCTCAGGCTCAACAATACTGCAAAGGCAATTTCTGGAGTTGGGATCCCATGATAACTACTCCCCCTGGATTGTATGCCTTCTGTCTCTTTCCGATTAAAATCCCCCTCTCCTCTCTCTCTCTCTCTCTCTCTCTCTCTCTCTTTACACATGGTTATCTATTCATTTTCTATCCATTTGACCATTGTATGGAAGTTGCTTGATTCTTTCCACATTTTAGCACCCTTTTTATTTTACTTTTCAGATAAGTACCAATTTAGTCACTGTTTAAATGAGGGATTAAAAAATGGTTTTATCCCGCTTTGAGAAAGTTTAAAACAAATTTAAAAATAAGTTCTGAAAAGGGAATGAAATTTAATCCTATCAGGTCCATTATGTATTTAGAGAAGGTGATAAACAATGGAAAATTCTTGCAGGTACTATCTTTCACTTGCCCATGTTGCTTGTTTGTTTCCAGGCATGTTTCTTGTGCAAGTGGTGCCATCATTTTCTGAAGTGTGTTCCACTGCTATTCTTCGCTCTGTAAATGGTGTTTTGGCTGTATTATGCAGTATCATTGTATATGAGATAATCACCCACTTGAAACCGACTCTTGATGAAAGAAAAGCAACATTTCTTGCGGTGATCCTTGCGCTGTATCCCCTTCATTGGTTCTTCACTTTTCTTTACTATACTGATGTTGCATCACTTACTATGGTGCTTGCCATGTATCTCGCATGCTTGAAGAAGAACTACCGCTTCAGTGCATTGGTAATGGATTTATCTTGATTGTCTTTAAGTGATCATTTACAATTCTACATTACTATTTTTGCAGATATAACTTAATTCTTTATTTTATTTTTGTTTTACAATAGAATGTTCACTCATGCCTTTGGAATTTTACAAGGAGGAGGAAATTCTTTAAAGAATTTAATCAGTAGCTTTAATTTTTAAGCTGCGTCAGCATATTATGTGTTCCTATATTTCATTTTTGTCCGTCGGCAAGTGACTTAAATGCCATTGCTTTCTAGAAAGGCAATCAGATTATCACCCTAAAAAAATTTATGATAAAGATTCAACACCGGGCACTGGTGTTCTTTTGCTTTGTGAAATTCATAATCTTTTTTCATTTTGGCTTTTATAACAGCTTGGGGCCTTTGCAGTTTTCATTAGACAGACAAATATTATATGGATGCTTTTTGTTGCATGCACTGGGGTCATTGATACTACCCTGGTCCATCAAATAAAAAATGTCAAAGCAGACGAATTAGATGAATCAGGCAAAGGAACTGTTCGGTTAATTCCCAACAACTCTGTCTCAGCCAGCTCAGGCATGAGGAGAAGGATGCCCAAAACTGCTGTGGATGCCAGCAAATATTCGATCACTGTAAATGGCTCCTCAACATCCCAATCTTCAGGTTTTGGTGCACAATGCGATTGAGTTTTTATGATTGGTGAATTTTGTACTCTGCAGTCTGCAAACAAATCTCCCATCTCTTAAGGCTTGGTTGTCTTTTGCTACCTTTTGTTTCATTTATTCTCAATACTTAGATTGCATCGCTTGACATTATATTGTAGGTTTTCTTGATGAGATTCAGGAAATCTGTTTGGTATCATGGCATATGAAGTGGAAACTTCTCATCTCGTTTTGCCCCTTCTTTACAGTATTGGTGGCCTTTGTTGCTTTTATCCGTTGGAATGGGAGTATAGTCCTTGGTACTGCTCACATTATCGTGCTTTGTTTGTTGTAGTTAGAATTTGCTTCTCACTCTGTTTCCTAATGTTGCAGGTGCAAAGGAAGCTCATGTAGTTTCACCGCATTTTGCCCAGATAATGTATTTTAGTCTAGTTTCTACTCTGGCAGCAGCTCCGCTGCATTTTTCTCTTGGTCACGGTGCAGATCTGTTCCGGTCATTCTGGAAAAACAGACCCCTTAGTATTTGTCAATGGCTAGTGGCTCTTACTGCTGGGTTCCTCTCGGTTCACTTTTTCAGGTCAGTTCGGAACAAAATTATTGACTGAATCTGGTGCAGATAAAAATAATGCACCCTTCGTGCATATTCATGTTGGATCCACCTGAAATTATGGAGAGTTCCACATGAAAATTAGAGGTTGTATTGGCACTAGATGGACCAAGACTGAAGAATCCTCTCAAGGTCAAACACCTATATTATATTTTTAAGAAAAATGAAATTCAAGTTTCATTGCTAGTCTGCTACAGCTCCATAAACTAGACTTTTTTAAGGAAATACTTTTGTTGATTGGGACTAAGTTGTATAGTTACATTTTTTTTTTTTTAGTTTTGTATGTTAAATTTTCATATATTTATGTTCTCTATCATCTGTCACTACTTTGTAATAGAGTTTGTCACTACTGTTGCAGCATAGCTCACCCCTATCTTCTTGCTGATAATCGGCATTATCCATTCTATCTCTGGCGGAAGGTCATCAAAGCGCATTGGTTAATGAAGTACCTTTTGGTTCCATGTTATGTTTATTCATGGTTTTCCATCTTCAGTACATTGGGTTAGCATTTTCTCCCTCTTCATTCAACATATATTGTGTTTCAACTTCTTGACACATTGTTTCTGTCATTTATTGCAGGGAAAATACGACAAAAAATTTGGGTATTGGCATATTTCTTGGCTACAGCCGCAGTCTTAGTTCCTGCTCCATTAATTGAGTTGAGATACTATACCATACCATTCTATTTCTTGATGCTTCATTCTAATGTCAATAACAAGCAGAGTTTGATCATCATGGGCCTCATGTACGTGGTAATCAATGCCTTCACAGTTATTATGTTCCTGTTTCGGCCATTCCATTGGAACCATGAACCTGGGGTCCAGAGGTTTATTTGGTAGATAGGCTCCTGAGAGTTCATAATTCGTTGACACAGGCTGTTAAGTAACTTACAATTACACATACCTTTTTTTTTTTTTTCTCAAAAAAAGATTTTACACTTGCCTCATTTCCCTTCTGTGATGTATTTTAGCTGAACTAAGAATGAAAGCACTTGTAATTACATTTGCACCGTGGGGTTGTCTCCGTTGCTAGCAGACGCTGAACTGCATCTACTTATAACTTGCTTGCGATAGGACAATTGCAAATTTAATTTTTTTTTTTTTTGATAAATGTAACTTTCAGAAGAAGAATCGGATCTATCTTTCTATTCATGAATGAGATTGCTGCAGCTTATCTTTAGTACAAACTGCTGCTTTCCATCTTTATATCTAAATTTCCCCGTCTTAAGAATTTCTTTTTCTCTTTGCTTCCCGCAGTTTCTCTCATTAAAGAATCGAAGAAATGTTATTATTAATAAAGACAACAAAATGTTGTTGTTAATGTTGTTATTAATAATAAAGACAACAAAGATATGCATCTCTTGAACTATAAATCTGGAAAATTCCTGCATGAAATGGGACCACTAAGCTACCGTCTACGGTCTGCTGCAAGAGAGCGTTTAAGTCTACACTACAAGACATTATTGGATTTTGAATTAATATGTGTTCTTCATTTCGTGCTTCAAACAGTACGATAATTATAGGAGTAGCTCTAGTACAAACAAAGATGGGGACCAACTATTCATGATAGTGTAGCTAGCAACGTGGTCCTAATTTGATGAAACAAACAATAATGCAGAATACAAGAAAGAGAGATAGGTTGCCTGCCCACTTTGCTTAAAAACTGTTGGCCACAGCAAATGTATGAAAAAGGAAGAATTAGATTCCAAGGACATGCAATAGATAATGCTCGTACTATATGCATCTATTCTTGATAGACAAGTTCTCAAAAAAAAAAAAAAAAAAAAGAAAGAAATTTCGCCCCTTAAATTTTCATTTTTCACCTTTCATTTCAATAATAGATATATAAATATTCTATTCTAACAACAACAAAAAAACAACATAAAAAATATGTAATTATATAGTATAAACTTTTAATAAAGAAAAAAATTATTGTCAGACTGACAGATAGACAGTCGATTATTAAACTATTATTAGTTCGGCACACCTAATCAATCTAATAATTAATAGCAACTTTGATCTGAGAAGTCAGTAATTAGAGGTGGAATTTTAGAGTACTATCTACGTTGAGACCTAGCTAGCAAGACTACTTTTGACTCACATGAATTAGTGATCGAAGAGTGATAATTAAAATTAATTAATTGCTAAATGCACATGTTGCAGTAAATATATACGTCGGCAATATAGAGAAATACTGTTATACTTTCTTTTGTTGATGTATTATTTTTGCACAGCAGACCTATCATGTTCTTGTCTTGGAGCTAAACTTAAACCTTAACTTTCCTACCCCTTCTACTGTTACCCTTATATGGTGTGATAAAGAATAAAAATGAAATCTGTGGTCCTCACCCACATAAGTCTTTCTCCTTTCTCACCCATTTATCAACCTCTCTTCAGTTTTTTCTCTCTCTTCTTCATCGATCTTGTTTTTCTGTCTTTTCTTTAACATTAATTATGTCAACAAGCAAAGCTGAGGGAAAGAGAAGCTTGAAGGAGATGGAAGATGAGGAGGAAGAGGAAGACGAGGAAGACTGTGTTGGTGGATTAGGGTTTGGAGATGATGATAAAAAGAAGAAAAACAAGAAAGGATCTATTGGCAGTGGTTCAATGCCGCCAGTTTCTTGTCAGGCAGATAATTGCACTGCTGATATGACCGACGCCAAGCGATACCACAGACGCCATAAAGTGTGTGAGTTCCATGCCAAAGCTCCTCTCGTCGTCGTTGCTGGAATCCAGCAACGCTTTTGCCAGCAATGTAGCAGGTGAGAAACCCTAATTTTTCAAGTTTTTTTCTAATCTTGACTACGTCTGATTAATTCTATGCACTAAACAAGAAAATGTTTAATTCCAATTTTCTTAAGGTCCATTAGGTCATTTCTAATATTTGTGGAGAACCCTAAAATTTCTAGATCATTTCCACTTCTTATTTTTATTATTAACTTGAAAAATATTTTTTAGATTTCATATACAAGATGTGACGGGGGAGTCATTTTTTATTCAATGAAATTATTCAATTTAAACTTATTTTATATTTTTATTATGATAAATTTTTGGGTTATAAAAGAAAATATCGAATTCATTATTAATCGGATTTGTAATTGAAATCAATTTAAGTTTTAATTATTGAAATGTCTCTAATGAGGAGAAATTAGATAAAATAAACAATTATTAATCATAGAGTAAAATTACTTTTTATTTATTTTCAGTATAATTTTCTGCATCAATTATATACTCACTTGAAAAAGAAAAATTCAATAATTTAGAAGATGATTTTTTTTTTTTGCTAGGAAGATTAATTCACATCAATGATGTTAGGCAAGAATTTGATGAGTGATCAATGTCCTATTATACTGATCTTTGTCAATGTACCCATATAGATCTTTTCATGATGTTAGGTGATTAAGACTTCAATACATGATTAAAATTACTAGCTAGGTTTGCACATAGAAAATTACGATTTACAATATTCTTTTTCTTGAATAGAGGTTCTTAATCATAGCAAGGTAAATATATTTTTTTGGAGTGAAAACGATATTAAACAAAAAAACAAAAACCATTAATTTTGAAAAGCTACTTTTTCTGAGTGTAAACGTAAATTTATAATTAATATTGTCAAAACTCATAATATAATTCCTGGAAAAAAAAAGTACAAACAAATTCTACTAATCACTGAAACTGTGAAACCATTGTAAATGGTTAAAAATATAGTATGTATACATAAATACTAAAAAACATAAATTAATCAAACAATACACTGTTAATTCTTAAATAATTAATGTCCATAATACGATGTTTCAGTTTTATTATTTTAATTAATCAATAACCAAGTATAACATTTTTTTCCTTTCATTAAAAATTGTTAATGAAAATTATATTTATGGAAAAAAATGTGATCACGAAACGTTTAACATATAAATATTCGAATTATATATGTATATTGATTTATGAAATTTAAAAAAAAATATATATATATATTTTAGATTGAGAGGAATAATAAGATTGATTGAAGGGTAGCTAACCTTCACGAGGAGAGTACAACACTCACAATTCACGCATGACAAAACAGTAACCAAAAGATAGGGTTGTGAGCTGGAGAACACAACACCATCATGAATCATTCCAGAAGCATTAAAATGGTCACGCCATTAACCCCACTTGCATTTGTATCTTTTTTTTTTACCTCTCTGATTTGTTTTAATTTTTTTTTGGGAGAAACAAGTGAATATTCCTCTTTTTCTACTATTTTAACTATTAATAGAGTTCTTGTAATTCCAATTTAGAGCTTTGTAACCCTAGTGAACTGTGGAGGCAACATTTTTTTTTTTTTTTTTTTTTCTGTTGGCAATTGATGTACGTAGCCTTCCCTTACTTTTGCAGGAGGCTTTTACGATCTTTCAAGTCACGAATGGAATAAATTTACCACATTGCACCAAAGCTATCGTCTTTCCATTCGTTAGAATTAATTAAGTTTTTGATTTCTCAAAAAAGAATAAGTTTTTATGGATTGATAAAAGGGTGTTTTTCACCTTTAAATCCCATCAAGAATAAATCACATAACGTAATAATTCCTGATAGAAACCTGATCCATGATCAGTTACCGTTAATGGTCGATATTGTGTGCCTTGATGACGAGATTATTCTTAACTTTATGTAATTTCGTGAATACAGTATGCACTATTTCTCATTTTGGCTTAGAACATAAATTTAGTGTTTCAGGTCTCATGTCTCAACCCTTGGCTTATGATGAAATGTGAAGAAATGGAACAGAAAACTGTAGATGAACTGCAGCCCATTATACGTGCAAAATATATTATATTATACAAATTAGTTTGGGTTACTCATCAAATTATGATTGTCATTAATGTCCTAAATAGCATAATTATGTTGTTACTGTTATTAATTTTTGATGCCAGGTTTCATGGGTTGTCGGAGTTTGACGACAACAAAAGAAGTTGCAGGAGGCGTTTAGCAGGACACAATGAAAGGCGCAGAAAAAGCTCATCGTCGGAGTATCATGGAGAAACCTTCAATTGAGGATTTTAAATTATCACTCACTGCTCACTGCCGAATTGGAGAGGTATAGGCTTACGAACAAAAGAGGGAGAAAATTACATTTGTTTCCCAATAAAGTATGCCTCTTCCAACCATATTTAGAACGGTCATAGATCTAAATATGTTACATGCTGCTCTCTCTCTTCTGTCAACTTAACTATGTGTACAACTTTCACTTGCTCTTATTCAATAATCTCAGTGGTGGGTATTATTGCAAAATTGGTCTAATTTCTATTAAATTTACTTTACTCCGGTAGATTTCATATGCCATGTTAGACAAGTTGTCCAACATCAATATAATATTTGAAGCAAGAATGTTACAAATTTCCAGGCCCAGCACATAAACAAATGCCACTATCCTAGACTCCTTGCTGTTACAATAAAAATTATGTAGAGCATCCCACAGCCAATTTTTTTTGTGATTTCCAATCAGATTACAAGCTAGTTTAGCAAGTCCACCAACACTACAATGTTGAGGTAATCTGTGAGGATAACTAAGTAAATCGTCATGTCAGAGTATCCTTCCAGGAATAGGAATAATGTGCTGAAGCATTAATTTCATTTTGGAAAGACTTGGTCATTCCAAATCATATTTTGTTTAAAGCCGCCAAAGCTCACAGTTACTACAATACTTGGTCACGCCTGATCCCTAACATTTTCATGGCAAGCTCCCAAGTGACTATTGCAGCTGCATTAGCAGGAAATGCTCTTACTATCGTTGGACCCAAACCTGCATAGCATCCTTTAAGTCCAGCCCTCCTGTAAATCTAACAAAAAGGACTCCTTTAGCATCTTTACTCCCCTTTTAATCATCAGGATCTCTCAATGCTGGTGGTGGTTGTTATTCCAAAATTATGTAATAAAGAGAATATGGAGATCTTACCGAGTTCAGTACTTGAAACGGATTTCTGGTAGAGCTTTTATCTGGAGATGTTTGAATAATAGTTTTTGCAACATCCAGGGGCAAAACAGCAGACCAGAACTGGATAACATAAAATGAAATAACATAGCAAAAATGTCATAAGGAACTACATATAAATATATTAGTTCAGAAACATGCAAGGTTGCAAGAATACTTACAGCTACACCACCAAGGCCACCGCTCACAATTCCAACTCCCATGTCAATCAAGTTGTTGTTTTCAGAAACAGAAGATTTCAATTCTAAATGCATGTAGTAACGGACATGCTCATAAACACTAAAGAACACTGCATATCCCAAAGATTCTCTTAACAACATCGTAGATCCTCCTCGAAAAAGGCCTGAAACCTGAAAGGCTTTCCATCAGACCAAGACCGTGTTTAAGAATTAAGTAATCAATGGACAGAGGATCTTCTCACCCCTTCACTTTTAACTGTTTGAAGGGCACAATCAAGAGGACCACTGTATCTACTGAGCTTTGGAACCAAGGAACCAGTGCCTTGAACTTGCATCCTACACTGGAGAAACTTAATTTCATAAGAATGCTACAAAAGGAGAAAAAAATAACATGAGAGAAAATACAGCAATTTATCGACTCCGTAAGTAACTGACCTTTAATAGTTCAGATGGACATAATACAAAACTGATAAATTGCTCCACTATAAGCTGCAGAAGGAATTATCACTTGGGGGACGGGCATATCACTATGCACTCCTCCCTTCATATGCAACACAAGGGGGAAAAGGTCATATCCCAGAATGCAATAGACTCAATATGACTTTAAAAGATAATGTGTTTGCAACAATCTCCAGCAGAAATGATTCTGCTTATCAATGCAAATAAATAATGTAAACAGGCTAATACAATGTCTTCCTTACAGACCTGCAAGGATTGCTTTGTTTCAGAATAAATGCCAAAATGAAGCAAGCTCTCAAAAGCCATCCCAACGAAAGATGATGTTGCACCCCTATAAAGTCCTTTCACCTGTCAAAGACAATATCACTTGCTTATCCTTTGAACAAAAAATTCAGAGTGCCAAGAATCTTCACTCCATACAAATACCCTTGTAATGTCACTGCAACATGATACATCTAACATGATGAATTCATTTCATGGGTTTCATCTCTCTAACAACAATTCAAAAAAGAATTTTAAACAAGTTAATAAATAAGCAACCATGTCTCATTCTTGAAATCCGTAAGAACTCTGTGGCCTTAAATATGCTTAAATTGTTTGACATACGTATTTATTAAGCCATTGCATAAAAGTTATTACTTAATCAATATCCATTTCACATAATAAATTAACAATCAAGTTAATTTGTGGCTATCAAGAAAATGTTAAAGCATACTCCTTCGGTCTTTAGGATCCTAGCTGTGCAATGCAAACCATTCCTGTACTTAATCCCATGAGCTTCCGTGTTGTGTTTTTGCAGCTTTACCTATGAAATTGAAGAAACAAACAAAATAATCACATACAAAAAGAGAAATTTCAGCAAGCCATGTTCTTGAAGCCACTAAACTACGCAAATGGCAACAGAGAGATCCAAATAACAACCCTTTTCAAGTATTGACAGAACTACAAAATCTAGATGCGGAGATTAAAATTATATACCTTGACGGTATCGAAAGGATGACCGGTGATAACGGTGGCAACAGCGGCTGTTAAACCGGCTAATCACTCCTTGTAAGCGACAGTGTCCTCCATTTTCTATTTTGAGCCCCTAACAAGTTAGAATAATTAGAAGGCAAGCTGGGATGATTAGAGCGTAAGAAGGTAGTTTCCTTTTACAGGCAAAAAGCTTCCCACTCCCTTCCCATTTCCCGATGTGGGATTCTAAGCCACCTAAACCAACACACTACACAGGTGGGCTCATGAAGCCGCCAATGGGTGAATATCTTATATGTTTCTCATTCATTTCCGATAACTTACTAATTAGTCCTTTAGATTAATCATAATTACAAAGTCATACCTCTTGTTTAATAAATATACTAACTGGTCCTTAAAATTTAGTGTCGCGAATATATTTTAGTACTTTCTTCGAAAAAGTGTTATCTAGTGTTTAACTACTCTGCAATATTTGATTTTTTTTTTTTTAAATCATTTACAATTAATATAGCATTACTATTTAGTTTCTCACATTTAGTGTTGAATACATCACTTCACAACAAAAATAATAATAATTTTTTTTCTTAATGAAGTCGATTCTTCCATTCCCCTTTTAGAAAGCTTTTTTAGGTACTTACCATTTTCCTACCACGAAGATTATCATTTTATTTCAATGAAAAATAACAGAGACCCAAAATTGGAGGTTCTGGAAGTACACAACGGATATAACTGATTGTAAGGTATCATTGTACGAGACATCTGAATCTGTGTGGATACAAACTTGCAAGAACAACAAATAGAACATAGTGTTTTTTGTGTACAGAGTATTTTCTGGTTGTATTTAAGTTTAACAACTTCACTTGAGAATTCATCGATATAAGGTTTCACACTTGATTCGGCTTTCATGCTGATAATATTTTGTTCAATTGGCACAAGATTGGTCCATGGTCATAACTTACTAGGAAAACTCGCATTTGAAATGCTTTCCACCTTGCTTTGTTGAACTGAGCTCCTCAAAACTCTCTCTCTTTCAGCCATGAATTTAGCAAATTTGGAACCCTTTCCATGTTTACTATTATCTTCTGGCAGAATCGGCAGGATAGGGCTTGACTCGGGGGAGAGCCGCGGCATTAACGCCCACACTGAAGAAAGGTCTTCATTGGGTTGATCAAGATTCTGCAGAAGTGAAATATCCATCATATCTGTCCCAATGAAACCAAATTTATCAGATATTGTGAGTACAGAGCATGTACAATGTCTGGAAATACAAAGAACAGTTCAGTTAAACCACCTATTGCAAATTCAAAGATGGGCGCCAATAGTGCACAGGGAATGCTGAAATTCAGATGTGGTATAACTGTCCCTCCACCATGCCTTGAATTGCTGTATCAAACATACATCTCATTACATACAGAACTTCAATATGCAAGCACTCGAGAACTTAATTAGGAGAAAATGAACGCAAAAGCTTTTACAGAACACTTAAAAACCTTCGCATCACATCAATTGATAATGAAAATCAAAGTTAAACAATGAAACAAGTGAGATAAAACAGATTTGGATCCTTCCCCAATATATCAGAAAGGAAATAAGTCACTTAATGCTGTCAGGGAACATCAAAATGTTGCCTTGTATCCTATAGACATAAATACAGATCAAATCAAATCCACCTATCCCCCGCTTTGTATATTTTGTTTCCGAGAGGAGGAACACTTAATTGCTCCTCAAGTTGAATACTCATGGGACACGAGTGATGCAGGATAACTGACATTTGTGCATAACTTTACTAAATATACCTGGTAACAAGTCCAATCATATGACCTTGCGAATTAATGACAGCACCACCACTACCACCAGGGTGAACAACATCATTATTATTATTATTTTTTTTTCTGTTGGCAATTGATATACGTAGCCTTCCCTTACTTTTGCAAGAGGCTTTTACGATCTTTCAAGTCACGAATGGAATAAATTTACCACATTGCACCAAAGCTATCGTCTTTCCATTCGTTAGAATTAATAAGTTTTTGATTTCTCAAAAAAGAATTAAGTTTTTATGGATTGATAAAAGGGTGTTTTTCACTTTTAAATCCCATCAAGAATAAATCATATTACGTAATAATTCCTGATAGAAACCTGATCCATGATCAGTTACAGTTAATGGTCGATATTGTGTGCCTTGATGACGAGATTATTCTTAACTTTAAGTAATTTCGTGAATACTGTATGCACTATTTCTCATTTTGGCTTAGAACATAAATTTAGTGTTTCAGGTCTCAAGTCTCAACCCTTGGCTTATGATGAAATGTGAAGAAATGGAACAGAAAACTGTAGATGAACTGCAGCCCATTATACGTGCAAAATATATTATATTAAACAAATTAGTTTGGGTTACTCATCAAATTATGATTGTCATTAATGTCCTAAATAGCATAATTATGTTGTTACTGTTATTAATTTTTGATGCCAGGTTTCATGGGTTGTCGGAGTTTGACGACAACAAAAGAAGTTGCAGGAGGCGTTTAGCAGGACACAATGAAAGGCGCAGAAAAAGCTCATCGTCCGAGTATCATGGAGAAACCTTCAATTGAGGATTTTAAATTATCACTCACTACTCACTGCCAAATTGAAGAGGTATAGGCTTACGAACAAAAGAGGGAGAAAATTAAATTTGTTTCCCAATAAAGTATGCCTCCTCCAAGCATATTTAGAACGGTCATAGATCTAAATATGTCACATGCTGCTCTCTCTTCTGTCAACTTAACTATGTGTACAACTTTCACTTCCTCTTATTCAATAATCTCAGTGGTGGGTATTATTGTAAAATTGGTCTAATTTCTATTTGGTCTAATTTCATATGCCATGTTAGACAACTTGTCCAACATCAATATAATATTTGAAGCAAGAATGTTACAAACTTCCAGGCCCAGCACATAAACAAATGCCACTATCCTAGACTCCTTGCTGTTACAATAAAAATTATGTAGAGCATCCCACAGCCAATTTTTTTTGTGATTTCCAATCAGATTACAAGCTAGTTTAGCAAGTCCACCAACACTACAATGTTGAGGTAATCTGTGAGGATAACTAAGTAAATCGTCATGTCAGAGTATCCTTCCAGGAATAGGAATAATGTGCTGAAGCATTAATTTCATTTTGGAAAGACTTGGTCATTCCAAATCATATTTTGTTTAAAGCCGCCAAAGATCACAGTTACTACAATACTTGGTCACGCCTGATCCCTAACATTTTCATGGCAAGCTCCCAAGTGACTATTGCAGCTGCATTAGCAGGAAATGCTCTTACTATCGTTGGACCCAAACCTGCATAGCATCCTTTAAGTCCAGCCCTCCTGTAAATCTAACAAAAAGGACTCCTTTAGCATCTTTACGCCCCTTTTAATCATCAGGATCTCTCAATGCTGGTGGTGGTTGTTATTCCAAAATTATGTGATAAAGAGAATATGGACATCTTACCGAGTTCAGTACTTGAAACGGATTTCTGGTAGAGCTTTTATCTGGAGATGTTTGAATAATAGTTTTTGCAACATCCAGGGGCAAAACAGCAGACCAGAACTGGATAACATAAAATGAAATAACATAGCTAAAATGTCATAAGGAACTACATATAAATATATTAGTTCAGAAACATGCAAGGTTGCAAGAATACTTACAGCTACACCACCAAGGCCACCGCTCACAATTCCAACTCCCATGTCAATCAAGTTGTTGTTTTCAGAAACAGAAGATTTCAATTCTAAATGCATGTAGTAACGGACATGCTCATAAACACTAAAGAACACTGCATTTCCCAAAGATTCTCTTAACAACGTCGTAGATCCTCCTCGAAAAAGGCCTGAAACCTGAAAGGCTTTCCATCAGACCAAGACAGTGTTTAAGAATTAAGTAATCAATGGACAGAGGATCTTCTCACCCCTTCACTTTTAACTGTTTGAAGGGCACAATCAAGAGGACCACTGTATCTACTGAGCTTTGGAACCAAGGAACCAGTGCCTTGAACTTGCATCCTACACTGGAGAAACTTAATTTCATAAGAATGCTACAAAAGGAGAAAAAAATAACATGAGAGAAAATACAGCAATTTATCAACTCCGTAAGTAACTGACCTTTAATAGTTCAGATGGACATAATACAAAACTGATAATTGCTCCACTATAAGCTGCAGAAGGAATTATCACTTGGGGCACGGGCATATCACTATGCACTCCTTCCTTCATATGCAACACAAGGGGGAAAAGGTCATATCCCAGAATGCAATAGACTCAATATGACTTGAAAAGATAATGTGTTTACAACAATCTCCAGCAGAAATGATTCTGCTTGTCAATGCAAATAAATAATGTAAACAGGCTAATACAATTTCTTCCTTACAGACCTGCAAGGATTGCTTTGTTTGAGAATAAATGCCAAAAAGAAGTGAGCTCTCAAAAGCCATCCCAACGAAAGATGATGTTGCACCCCTATAAAGTCCTTTAACCTGTCAAAGACAATATCACTTGCTTATCCTCTGAACAAAAAATTCAGAGTGCCAAGAATCTTCACTCCATACAAATACCCTTGTAATGTCACTGCAACATGATACATCTAACATGATGAATTCATTTCATGGGTTTCATCTCTCTAACAACAATCCAAAAAAGAATTTTAAACAAGTTAATAAATAAGCAACAATGTCTCATTCTTGAAATCAGTAAGAACTCTGTGGCCTAAAATATGCTTAAATTGTTTGACATACATATTTATTAAGCCATTGCATAAAAGTTATTACTTAATCAATATCCATTTCACATAATAAATTAACAATGAAGTTAATTTGTGGCTATCAAGAAAATGTTAAAGCATACTCCTTCGGTCTTTATGATCCTAGCTGTGCAATGCAAACCATTCCTGTACTTAATCCCATGAGCTTCCGTGTTGTGTTTTTGAAGCTTTACCTATGAAATTGAAGAAACAAACAAAACAATCACACACAAAAAGAGAAATTTCAGCAAGCCATGTTCTTGAAGCCACTAAACTACGCAAATGGCAAACAGAGAGATCGAAATAACAACCCTTTTCAAGTATTTGCAGAACTACAAAATCTAGATGCGCAGATTAAAATTATATACCTTGACGGTATCGAAAGGATGACCGGTGATAACGGTGGCAACACCGGCTATTAAACCGGCTAAGTACTCCTTGTAAGCGACAGTGTCCTCCATTTTCTATGTTAAGCCCCTAAACCCCTAAAACTTAATCAGCAGTAGTAAATAAATAAACTTGTAATAGCAGAAGCACAGTGCCGGTGGTCGACTTTGTCACCAGCCACTATACTTGCTTTCTCTTCCTTCTGGTCTAAAATGGGTGCCAATCTATTGACCGAAGGATAGAGATTGAAGATGGAGAGTAGCGTGAAAATGAGATCAGGAGTCCTTCCCCAGTGCGATCGGGTCCAAAAAGGACAGGCTACACCTACACTACACAGGTGGGCTCATGAATCCGCCAATGGGTGAATATCTTACATGTTTCTCATTCTTTTCCGAGAACTTACTAATTAGTCCTTTAGATTAATCATAATTACAAATTCATACCTCGTGTTCAATAAATATACTAACTAGTCCTTAAAATTTAGTGTCGCGAAGTTATTTTAGTACTTTCTTCGAAAAAGTGTTATTTTAGTGTTTAACTACTCTGCAATATTTGATTTTTTTTTTAAATCATTTACAATTAATATAGCATTACTATTTAGTTTCTCACATTTAGTGTTGAAATACATCACTTAACAACAAAAAATAATAATTATTTTTTTTCTTAATGAAGTCAATTCTTCCATTCCCCTTTAGGAAGCTTTTTTATGTACTTACCATTTTCCTACCACGAAGATTATCATTTTATTTCAATGAAGAATAACAGAGACCCAAAATTCAGGTTCTGGAAGTACACAACGGATATAACTGATTGTAAGGTATCATTGTACAAGACATCTGAATCTGTGTGAATACAAACTTGCAAGAACAACAAATAAAACATAGTGTTTTTTGTGTACAGAGTATTTTCTGGTTGTATTTAAGTTTAACAACTTCACTTGAGAATTTATCGATATGATTCGGCTTTCATGCTGATAATATCTCGTTCAATTGGTACAAGATTGGTCCATGGTCATAACTTACTAGGAAAACTCGCATTTGAAATGCTTTCCACCTTGCTTTGTTGAACTGAGCTCCTCAAAACTCTCTCTCTTTCAGCCATGAATTTAGCAAATTTGGAACCCTTTCCATGTTTACTATTATCTTCTGGCAGAATAGGCAGGATAGGGCTTGGCTCGGGGGAGAGCCGCGGCATTAACGCCCACACTGAAGAAAGGTCTTCATTGGGTTGATCAAGATTCTGCAGAAGTGAAATATCCATCATATCTGTCTCAATGAAACCAAATTTATCAGATATTGTGAGTACAGAGCATGTACAATGTCTGGAAATACAAAGAACAGTTCAGTTAAACCACCTCTTGCAAATTCAAAGATGGGCGCCAATAGTGCACAGGGAATGCTGAAATTCAGATGTGGTATAACTGTCCCTCCACCATGCCTTGAATTGCTGTATCAAACATACATCTCATTACATACAGAACTTCAATATGCAAGCACTCGAGAACTTAATTAGGAGAAAATGAAAGCAAAAGCTTTTACAGAACACTTAAAAACCTTCACATCACATTCATTGATAATGAAAATCAAAGTTCAACAATGAAACAAGGGAGATAAAACAGATTTGGATCCTTCCCTAATATATCAGAAAGGAAATAAGTCACTTAATGCTGTCAAGGAACATCAAAATGTAGCCTTGTATCCTATAGACATAAATACAGATCAAATCAAATCCACCTATCCCCCGCTTTGTATATTTTGTTTCCGAGAGGAGAAACACTTAATTGCTCCTGAAGTTGAGTACTCATGGGACACGACTGATGCAGGATAACTGACATTTGTGCATAACTTTACTAAATATACCTGGTAACAAGTCCAATCATATGACCTTTCGAATTAATGACAGCACCACCACTACCACCAGGGTGAACAGCAGCTGTTGTTTCAAGCATTGCAGGAATACTTGAATGTCCTCCTTGATTGTATTGATAATACGGAGGAGCTTTCGCTTTAACTATTTTTGCTACCACTCCAGAGCAAACAGAAGGGGAAAAGCCTGCAAGTTTCAAAGTGCACCAAATGAGTCTAGAGGAAAGGATGAAGTAAATAAACAGATGTACAGAGAATATTCAAGAGGTACCAGCTATTAGCATATTTATTCAAAAAAATAAGTAAAATACTTAACAGAGGATGCATATGAACATCAAATCAGACAATATAAATCATCTGAAAAACCTCCATAGAACCACATAGGCCAGAACAAATTTACAGGTAAAGCATCTGATTCAGAAAGTTCCAAAAGTTCGGATTGAAAGATAAAAGCCTTAGACAAAGCAAGACTAAACTTCAGGAACTGCAACTAACCCAAAATCACCTATTTAATGTCCAATGCAGTCTCAAAATCTTAGTTAATGATGCGTCAATAGCAAAAGAGCTTCTCAGAATGAAAGAAACTAGCAGATACTTAAAGGAACACTTAGATGTTCTGTATAGGTACTAATCACCAATAAACTTCTCTAAATAGGAATCTAGAATGAACCACGGAAAAAGGAATCATATCAATTCTGATACTAAAAAGTTGAAAGTTTAATTCCTGAAACAAAAACTCTAAACAGAATGAACCAACTTGAGTAAGGTGTTATGCATATGGATTATATCCCAACGTCATTCAGAAATCTAAACAGGTGAGATAACAAAGTCTGTTACCGCATTTAGGTCCAAATAGTCCATGTCCAATGACGTATGCCTTTGATCCCAAAACTGGGCACACCATATCCACCTTGATAGGGCAAAGCTGATCTGGAACATATTCAAGCTGCAGTAGGGCAACATCCAAAGGCCCCTTACTAACGTAGACTACTTTGGCATCACTCCAAATCCAAGGATTTACATGATCCAAGCGAACACGTATATTTCTATAGCCTTGGTAAGACAAACTCAATTGGTATCCCTTGCTCTTATCAATCATAGAGGAATTCTTGATCTTTATTGCTTCCGTTGTCAACCTGTCACTTTTCTGGTAGCTATCAACATTACTATGCCCAGGAAACACAGATTCTTCAGGCAGGAGGAAGAGGTCCTCTGAATTGACTCCATTCCTTCCTCCATTTACAGTTGTTTTCCCAAATCTCCATGGTTCTAACAGGTGAGCATTTGTGAGTATCAGGCCCCGATCATTCAGCAGAACCCCAGATGCCCATACACCTTCATCAATTGTAATAAGACAAACAGAAGCCGTCACCTTTTCAAGAGAGAGCAGAGAACGGCAATAAGAATTAAGAGGCTTGTATTCATAACATAAGGGTCCATCTGGCTCATGACTGTATGCATTCCCTACAGCATTTAAGTTTTCCTCATTAAAATGGGTCCCTTTTTCTGCATTTTGAGGCTCCTTCAGCAGCAAGTCACTGCAAGCAGTTGCAATGGTTTCCCACGGAATCACCAGCTGTTACCCAAGGCTAGAACTTTTGCATGATCCATTAACTATCAGATAGTTTAAACAATCTAAAACGAGAATGTGTTCCAATTACCTGAATTTCAGCACTACTACTCTTTTGCCTCAAAGGTCTAATCAAAATGCCAATGAGATGTGCAAGTTCTCCAAAAATTGGGCCCCCTTCCATTCCTGGTAGATTTAGTGCCAACAATAGAGTCAGATTTAAGTAGCATCAAAGTGCCCACTCATAATGTATGAGACACATTGCCACACCTGGAAGACACTGAATGTCAGCCATCAGCAATGAAATATTTGATGATCTAGCTGGATAGCAATTGGCAATCGATCCCACTGACAAGCTGGTTCAGGTAAGAAGGATAACATAAAAAATGCATTTTTATGTTAGGTGCAACACTGTAAGACGTCATAAAAAATCCTAACAAAAACATGAACATTAGAAAGCCAATGATAAAAGAATAAAGAATACCTGTTAAAGAAATGCACAGGCGACAGGATGCCAAAAGGAGAACCCACAGCTAAAAGAAAATCCCCTCTTCTGTTTGACGGTGATATTGCAATGTTTGGTAGATCCTGAATAACAATAACAATAACTATATTATATAGTAAAAGTCTGCAAATGATATGAAACCGCGCAAATCGTATAGATGATCTAATTACTGACAGCATATACTATGAAGAAAGAATTTTAAGAATGGAAAGCAAAAACAATGATGGTACCTTCAAACCTAAGAAAGTTCCAAGAATAGCAATTCTAGTAGTTGCATTGCTCATAAGGCTTGGATTGCCAGATTCCTCCACTGGTAAGTGCCCCTGCCCCTCCATGAAAGATGTATTACGACCTTCAGTCTGAATGCGGATCACATCATCAATGTTTATCCCATGTATGATAACCGTTATTTATGCAAGATTCAATGAAAAAAAATGCTTCTGAAGCAATTTCTGTAAACTGTCCTTTAGCAAACCGCGGTATGGATGTTTCTTCCCTCTCTTTCCAGGTAACTAGTTAGCACAAACCTAATTGCCTACAATAGCCACAGGGCTTAATTTCATTCATGATCACTAGACTTTCACCAAATTAAAAATGAAAACAGTAATAATAGAAATAAGAACTTGAGCCTTACTAACCTGTGTCTGACCAGCATCCATAAAAGTTCGAGGACCATTATCATAGGAGGCCAAAGACCAACCGGTCTCCCATCCATTACCTACTAAGCCTGAAGAGGATTCAATAAGTGATTGGAGAGCATGGGAAGATACAGGAACATCGACCTTCACATTGAATTTGTTAATCAATAAACATAGGATGTCTAATCATTCATTTTTTGTTTTTCATAAATGATGAAGTTGATAATCAGAATCAACATTCAACGAGAAACGTAGACTTCTCAGTATCATCAAATAACTGTACCAAGTTAAGAACAAAAAGACACTTTACAACATGGCCAGTTCACCATAAAATGTAATTTCATCCCAAAACATATATAGAACACGCCAATTCAATTCAATGTCCATGAACAGCTAGAATTGTCATGAGCTATCACATTGATGAATCCCACAAAACCATGAGGCTCAACTTGAGTTCCAGAACTACATAAAAAAGAATATCGAACAGTTGCAATTTTAAGATAAGTAGCATACCATGAACCTACTTGAGCAAAAGGTTACTACATCTTTCTAAAAAACCCAACAAGTCAGACATTAAGCATAGCAATTATATCAAATTATCAATGGAATTTTTGTTTTATTCAACCCTAGAGTAATACAATTACAATTAAGAAATACAACTAGAATTGCTTCTTAGGCTTCTTTGACCTTCAAATAAAACATATCAATTCAAGCATTTACCAATCTTAGAAGTTGAGCAGTGAACCAACTAGAAGCTCCTTTATCCAAGCTTCCCTCAGCATGTCTTTCTACCCCCAACTTTTCCTGAAAACCAACAGACCTAAGATATCATAATATTCAAGCGTACAAAACGTCCTCCGCAACCAACCATTTCAATTAAATAAACAAAAACATAGTAGAATCTTATACCTCTATCATAATATCAATCTGAGCACCAGGAATCATCTCGGGCTGGCCCTGTAACAAATAATAAGCAACAAAGTGACATCAAGAACCCCACTAACAACAAAAGCAATCCAATTCTGCATTTCATGTTATTGAAATTTGAACCTGAGAAATGTTCTCCCTCTGGTTTGGTGACAGAAAAGACTCAACAACAGAAGCAACGGTCAAAACCAGCACCAGACCATGACCCTCCTTGCTATTACTGACCAAAACTTGCTTTGCCAAGTCAGCATGGTAAAGGGTATCAGGCAATAGCATCCCAGAAGCTGAAAGTGTTGTATTGCCAGAACTTCACAACCAGAAAAAAAAAAAAAAAAAAAAATTAGGCAAAGATAATTTGAAGAAAAAGATCCCCAGAAATCTCATCCCACTTCAAATTTGGAACAACTGTTCACTTACTTGTATTGATGAAAAGCATGTTTTCGCATCTTCAGCCCCTTTGGGTCCTAAGAAGTTGCATGAAAACAGTAAGCCACATGAACAAAGACATGTATTGTATACGTTCAGATAGAGAAACACTTACCGGGCCGTGGACTCTGACCATTACAGCAAAGTTACGAGCAAAATCAACGGTTTCGCGTAAATCCATGAGGAATGAGAAAAAGCCGAGGAAAGCTTGATGATTTTGAAACTAAGATTTTGGTTCTGGATAGAATCGAATCATATCGTAATACTAAAACTGCCACTGTCATGCTTTTCCATTCAGTGTCGCGGACACGATAACGGTGACCTCAAATTTTGTGTTCTCGAGGCAACCGCGACTGGAGACTACGACGTCGTTTTGAACTTTTATCTGGCCACCAAACCAAATGACGGCCGTTTCATTTATACCCCTTAAACATTTCTTCTGCCCTTATTGGGCTGGAGTGCCTTTTAATGGGCTCTTATTGTAATTTACAATATAATTAATTATAATCTCTCTTTTTTTTTTTTTTTTTCCCGAAGATCCGTAGATATAAAATTAATTTGTTTTGAGACTTGTGGTCGTTCCTCCAATGAGTATTTTTTTTCATTTCTAACTTTATAAAGACAGTCCAGAATAATTTATGTTTAGATATTTTGAAAATTAATTATTGATGCATATATAGCAATAATATAGAGTTTTTATATTGTAGCAGCCCGCCTATGGTTGCAAAATGGGCATGCAATGCAAAACCTGCCGTTCGGGTAAATGAATTTAGAAATGCACTCTTGCTTTCACTTTCTTTGTCATATAAATTTATTTCTTCAAAGTAAATTGCCCAATTTTCCTGAAGAAAATAATAAAATTAAATAAGTCCATTAAAAATTCCACCAAAGCAAGTATATGGTAAAATATCACATAATCAAGAGCTTGAGATTAATTATCATGACAGAGCTCTATTTTCTATATTAAAAAAAAAATAACTAAGGACATTTAATAATAATTCCTAATGTTTCAAGTTTTTCTTTTTAAAGATCTGCCAAATTTGAAGTTTGGTTAGTAAATTTAACACTTTAATAAGTAACATAGTGCAAGTTTTACTCAATTATGTTTGTTTTAATTAAATTTTGTTATTTTAGCTAAGTAATCTATATATTTTTATACCTTCAATAAATATATATATATATATATATATATATATATATATATATATATATTCATGATGACTGGGATGATCATATATAAAATTAATTTGCTAATAATAAAATTAAACTATTTACAACTTCACATATATTTTTTTTAGTCAAAATATACTCTTACACTTCCGAATTCATCAAGTTTTATCCGTTAAACCTTGAATTTTTATCTATACATATTGAATCCTTTAATTTTTACTTTAGTTAATATTAAATCCTTATTGAACTAAGGTCAATGAAATCCACTTTTTCCAATTAAAAAAAATAATATAATGAAAATGAAAAAATTATGCGTTTTCAGAACGTTATTATTGTTTTGTTTCATCTATATTTTAATTTTTAAACGGGAATTAGGATTTTCCCACATCACATTATTTTTCAACTATAATTTTCATTTTTAGTAATTTCGATTTTTATTTGCTCTTAGTTAAATAAGATTTAATTTTAATTCACTTCAAAAAAATACTAAGATTATATATATATATATAATCAAATACACATACATACATGGATATACATACATGTATAAATACAGCAGAGTCCGGTAAATACCACGAGAGACACAGCCTCTACTCGTCCGCCTTTCTTTATAATCTATTTCTCTCTCCGAAAAAACGCAGCAGGAAGGTCAAGCTATATTCGACCACCTTCAATCTCTGTTCCTCTCGCTTACGCCTTTCTTGTTGGTGACTTTCCCTCTTGAATTGACAACAACCAACATTAAACTTTTATCAGCAGCATTTGAATTCCTTCCGTGGTTGGGTTTTTTTTAATAGAAAGCAGAAAATGCCAGCCCAGAAACGTCCCTATGACACCCACCAACAAGACGATGATCTTCTGCTGCAAGACCTCCCCAACAACCGCCATGAACAGCAGCAGCAGCCGCTTCCTGATGATGATGATAATGATGGCGGTGCTGATGGTACGTGTATAACTAAAAAAATTTTCAACGAGAAAGAGAAACTCAAAACTCAAAGTTTGTGCATTTAGTTTTGGAATTTGATTATCGTTTAGTTTAAAGTATTATCCTTGAGGTTCTTTTGCTATTATTTCACAGAATCTGATCGAAGCCCATCTTCGAGTAATGAAGAAGAGAAAGAAGAGTACGTATTGTTTATTTGTTACTGTTGTTTTGGTTTGACATTCTCTTCTTCTTCCTTTCTGGATCGCCACGTCTTATTGATTGTAGTGGTGCTGTTTGATGCGCGAACGCTGGGATTTTCATTTAGGATCTGCATGCTTTGTTTGTTAGCTGCTTTTTTACTCGTCGCATTTTACGAGAACATTGGGTGATAAGCTCGTATGTGTTTATGGAGCATTGGCTTTTCTTGCTGTAGCTAGCGTCGATTTTCAACTTTTGTTTCCCGAGTGGCTCTGGTTGCTTTCACCATGTTTATTGCTGGGTTGCGTTCCATTGTCTTCAAATTATGGGGAGTGGAGCTCAGGAGTCGTGGTAATTTTTGCTCGAATTAGTGTGTGCATGAGAGTTGGTTTTTCCTGTTACGATGTGTGGTCGGTTTGTTTGTGCTTGTGAAATTTGTATCTGGATGATGTGTAAGGTTATTAATTTGCTTGTTACTCTACTTTCGAATGACAAGTGTGAGTTTATCTGAGTTAAACCCCTCGTTTATCAATTTAGCTTAAATGTTGGTTTCGCGCTGTAACTGGCAGCTTCATAATTATAGATTAGCTGTCAGATTACTGGCCAGCTTAGGTGATGCAAAGTGTTCTCAAATTTTGTTCCCTTCTATATATGTTATCGAGGAGGGTCAAGGAGTCACTGTGCTTTTGTTTCTATTTACGAATTTCACCCATTTAATTTTGCTTTTTGTATGTTGTTAATTTCCATCAGAATGATGATCTGGCCTCTTTCATATGTGACAATATGTTCTTTCCGCCCTTTTTTTTTTTTTTTTTTTTGGGAGTAGACAAAGTATTGTATCGCCTGTGTTGCAAGAATTGGGATTAAAAAATACATTCATGATTCCAAGCACAATATTTTGTTTTCTTTTTCTGGTAATATTACAAACCTTTTGAATTTAAACATCTGTTTGAAAATTTTGATTGCACTATGCTGTACATAGTAATCTGATTCTTTTTCAGATTGCAGAATTTAGTGGTTTGGAATTTGACAAATTGCAGCATCTGAATCTGTGGTCTTTGATTGTGTCTATATGCTAGTGCATTTCCCTTCGAAACTGAGGTTTATTTGCTGCCAAGATGCTATTGCAAGGCTTCATACGACTCATGGCTGTTCAGTATTTGACATAAATTTGATGTCATGCTGTAAACCCCATCCTCACCCCCTTTTTTTTCCTTGTTTTCTTTTGGGTTTGGATATCGGTATATATGTTCTGTAGTTAATTTGACAGAGTGGAATTTCAGGTCCTACTCAGTCTATTGGATTCTTTTATCTAAACCACCGTGTTAGTTTACTGATGCATCATTTCCTGAATACTTCGAATATGGAGAAAGTAAATTTTAAGCTTTTTAGGGAAGGTTGCTAAAATATTTCGAGTATATTCCATAAGGGCATATTTTGGCTTTAAGTTCTTGACAAAAACTCGTGATAGGGTCAAATTGGCTTCTAGAAATAATTTCCAGTTTCCTTTTCTTTGAAAAGAGATATTCCTTCTTTTCTTATGTCTTTCAAGACGCTTAAAAATCTAGGTTTGATCATAATGAATTCTCAAAATGCATTCAGATGACTGATTTAGTCAAACTTTTAGGGTACCATTTTCCTCTTGAATCTTGATAAAATTCTTCAACCTGCATTATACTACATTGCAGTTAAACTCCTGTATTCACGTGAACATAATTTTTTTTAAGCAAAAAATGCAGAACTTTAGAAATGCACCTTTGAAATTTTATGATCGGCCTTTGATTATACGTAATTAAGAAGGATGCGCTATGTCTCTGAGCATTCTGCATATCACATTGACAATATTTGTCAGTTCAAATATCAGTGGCCAAGTTTTCCTTTTCCTTTGATGTTCACTGTATCTCTTCTTTTCTAATTTTTGTGCTTGGAATGCATTAATAATGTTACCAACATATGGTTCGTGCATATTCTTATTTGATTTTTCTCATAATTTTCATGTCACATAATGCTACAGATTATGCATTCAATTATTGTTTGGATCTATGGGCTTGTGTATTTATATGCAGTAAAATTATGTTTACTATGACTTCAATCACATGAAAAGTTTCCCATTTTATTTTGAGAACAGATGCATATAAAATGTGAAGGGAAGGTTAAAAGCCAATCTAGCCATAAGAATTGGTCCTGAACAGTGTATATGATGGCTGCTGACATTGTTTCTGTGTTGCTTTGTTGCAGATATGTTGTAGTGAAGCTGTCCGAAATACGCAAGGAAGTACAGTGTCCAATCTGTCTAGGTATGGGTTTTAGCTGCTTGTATTAACTTTCAGACACCTAGGAAGTTTACATGAAAGATTTCTGCTGTTACAGTTAATCTTTATCTTGATAAATATGCATTATTATAGTAGTCAGCAAACTCACATGTGCAGAAGTTTAGTTTTTCTTTATCATTATTTGTTATTTTAGAGTGTCATTTAACACTTGTATGCCTATTGGGAAAACATAAATGGTTTGTGGATCAAAGTGCTGGATTGCAATTTATCATACCATCATTTTGAGCTCATTATTTTGCATGAGTTTGTGCAAAAAAAATACTTGCTTTCAGTTTGCCGCACCCCCTATAGGCTGCAACACAATGCATGAATGCATGATATGTTAGAAACTGCACAGTTTATCTGTTTTTATCATTTGGATGCATTTTTTCGAGGCCTAAGGATCAGAGAGCCTTTGGATAAACATCACTATCTTCAGTCAGTATGTTCCTCTATAATGCTGAATGGCTACCTGCTTTTGTCAAATGCTCTTCTAGGATACACTGTATTCAGTTTCACTTTACCTCGTTTCTTTTATTTCAGTGTGTACTTATCATGCTAGCATTCTAAACATGTATCAGCAACATTATTGCAGATTTCCTGCCATTTTTTTTCATGGTGAAGTACTGTTGGGTGGAGTAGACTTACATATTCTTTTTGAAAATGAATTGCAAAGAAGTTCTAATATTGTCTGGTAGCTAAGAGTATGGTTTTGGATAATTTTGACTAACATACTCATATATTCATTAATTGTCATAAAAAACTGTTATATATTTTCTTGATATTTTAATTAATGATATATACATTATATACGTGAGTGCAAGTTATACATGCTGACAAAAAGGAATTTTTTTTTGTATAAATATATATATAATGTAATTTTTAGACGAATATTTGATTAAGGTGTAAAACAGTTAAGGTTTGGTTAGCCAATGGTTATCAATGGTTGGCAACTGTCAATTGTTTTGATGGGGAACTCACAGCTTTTGTTAATTTGAGAAAAATTACTCTGTCAAGGACATGAAGCATCCACTGCCAAATGAAGTTAATTCAGAGATTGAATGGAGTTGAATAATGGATTTACCTAGATCTTGCTCAGTCTGGAAAATCATGCTTTAAGAGTTCTGATTCCCTGGTTTACCTAATATTGTCCACCATGATTTCCCCTTAAATTATGATATAATTGGTTAAACATCTACTTCATCTGTATAGTTTGCCTGAACTATGTTAATATCTCAACAAATTTAGTGATATTTATCTGAAATACATGATGAAATCTCAGAAAAAATATCCTAGTTTTAAATAAGCAATTTTTGGGTTTTAAATTCATCTTTCCTTTTCCTGTTACACTGGGATTTTGATTAAGATTGTTTGCACTCGTGTTGGCATTATGATGTATGATTGTGTGTTATCTTTTACTTCATCTAGTTACCGCTACTTAATCCATACTAACTAAAATTTGAGGTCCGCATGGTATATCACTGTAGTCTCAAATCTACAGGCTGCAGCTTAGTAAATGAACATCCCTTTGCAGTAAATATAACATTGTTTGTTCATTTAGAGTTATGATCTAAATACAAGTCCAGAGCTTATAACTCTTCCCTTTCTTCACATGTATGCATAAGTATCAAACTTATAGGTAGAACGGAAAAAGTTACCAATTTAACCCTTTCTATGTCTAGGGATCATTCGAAAAACCAGGACAGTAATGGAATGCCTGCATCGCTTCTGCAGGGAATGCATAGACAAATCTATGCGGCTTGGGTAACTCTTCAACCTTTCTCCAGTTTCTTTCCTCCTGAACCTATTAAAGTGCATGTTTCCTTTTATTTCTTTCCTGACATCTCTTTAAAACATGGATGCTGGAAATGTATGCTGACTGAATTCACTATAGGAACAATGAGTGCCCTGCTTGCCGCACCCATTGCGCCAGTCGTCGTTCTTTGAGAGATGACCCAAATTATGATGCATTAATTGCTGTGTTGTATCCTGATATTGACAAATATGAGAAAGAGGTATACTTTTACTTCAATGTTAAAATGGGATCTGAGATTCTATTCTGTATCAGAAATTGGAGAAATATTAAAATTGAATATCTGCTCCAGGAATTAGCATTTCATGAGGAGGAGAAGGCACGCAATAAGCAGGTGAGTTGTTGAAATTGATAGCAAGTCATCTGGAATCCAGACATGTATTCATTTATTTGCAGGTCCATGTTAAATTCGGTTATTCAACCAAAGAAAGCAATAAAAGAAAAGACCAAAGACTAAATATGTCTTTATTTGTATGTGGATCCATGAGTTTTACTTTCCTTTATGCCAGTTAGTTGAAGACTACTTCTAGATAAGGCTTTTAGGGGTAAAATAACATATGACCACCAATTTTACCATATATTCTTAGGTCTCGCTGGTGATTACTTTGCAGCAAACTTGTGCAGAATTCTCCTCTATTACGACCTTCTTCAATGATTTAATCTTTGGATGTTTTGGACAGATCCAAGCTTCTATTGCCCAGACTTTTCGCCGACAAGCAGAAGCTCTTGGCAGGAAAAGGACAACAGCTAGAAACACAGTACATACATTTGCAAGGAGAACACCAGGCCGTTGCCGAGATCCCAACTCAAGAGGAAGGAGAAATCATCGAACAGCTGATATTCAAGGGTCTGATGACAATGGAGATGCAAATTGTGATGGAAGCAAAGATTCATCGTCTGCTGAGGAGCACAGTGTAGAAGTTAAATCAAAAAGATATAAGAGATGGGGAGGTGGTCGGTCCAAAGCTGCTAATGCAGATGGCGGTGGAGATGAAAATGACTCAGAATTGAATAGGGAATCCATGGGATCCTGTGCTGGGCTTGTTGGCCCCTCAGAAAGGCTTGCCTGGGGCAAAGGTGGTATGCGGAGTCACACAAGATATGGCAGTGCAAATGCTGGCAACGGAAAGAATGCCCGAAACAGTCGTATCTCTAAGTTAGCAGAGTATCTTCGAAACTTGGAGGAAACTGATAATGAGGTAAAGCAGATTTATTGCTGGTGATCATGTTCTGAGATCATTATTTTTCTGGAGCACTATTTTCTCTTCCTGTCCTCCTTAAATGCTCCAAAAATGATTGATTCGCTTCCTTATAATTTCAGAAGGATATCCACCTCATGCTTGTTTCTTTTGATGATCAAAGAATACCCAGTTTGCAGCGGCCATATCTTCGCTGCAAGCCAACTTTTTCAGTCAAACAGCTATCTCAGGTAATTCTTTTTCCACCGCACAACGTGTTTTCCTATCAATGATGCTTCATTTGCATTTTGATAACTTCAGTTTTTTATTCTCACTGTAATGCAGTATGTTGCTCTCCAAACTGCTCTGCAAGTAGATGAAGTTGAAATATATCTGGTGAAAGAGTTAAATTCAAAGCTTAATACTTCATCCTCAACAAATGTATCAGTTTCTAAGCCTAGTGTAATTGATCCATGCAAAGACAAGTTGCAAGTTTTAGAAGAGCAAGAAACTCTGGCAGGGCTTAGAACGTATAATTCCACTCAAGGGCATCTGGTGAGTTTGTGTTATCTCAGCCTTAATAGATGAACTTGCTGACAAGGATATACCAATCCTATACTATAGTAATCTTTTCTACTTGTGTTATTTCAGCTTTTGGCGTATCAGAAAAAGCTTTAGAAGTAAAATGGTGACAAGGTTGCCTCCAAGCTTGTCATAGAAACCATCTTGTTTTTACAGAATGAACGTATATATATATTCACGTACCCAATCAAGTTTTATTTTTACATGAGCATCAAATGTTCAAATATCCACACTGTCAGATACATGGCAGAAATTGTGTTTTTTTTTTTTTTTTTTTTTTTTTTTTTTAGGTTATGACATGTGAGGCTTCAAGTTTGTTCAGTGTAAATTTTGTCAAGTTGTCTATTAAACTATGCAATACAGTGCTTGTGATTATTTCAGATGTTGCCATTTAATAAAAATGGTTAAGAGGTGATTAATATTATCAATGAATTGATTGATAGTCTGAAGCCGTTGCCCTAAGGGTAGCGTGGTAGACTCTACTTCTGCTTTGACTCTAAACCAAACTAATGTTTCATCACCTTGGAACTGCGTCAATACTGTGTGTATATATATATATATTTTAACTTCATCATTGAACCAGAGAAAGCAACTTTTGAGTGCAAATTTGTCCCATATCCACATGGATGTTGATGTTTCCACTATTGTTTTTCTTCCAACTTGCTATTGCATTTTGAATTATATGTTTTTATATGTTCAAGAGATGTAACCTCTCCAGTTTTAGAACGTAAAAGTCTTAACTGCCCTAACAAAATATCATCATTCTTGCATTTGATGTATGTCCTTTTTCTATAAATTAATATCAGACAATGAGATATTTTGATTAGAAACAAAAAGCCAAAGCTTTCACCGTTTTAATACTGTATTGCACAAGTGGAGTAATTTGAAAAACTGACCATCCATTGGAATCATTTTTAGCTTTTTCTCGGGAAAAAGAAAAGGGGCAAAAAAAAATGAAGAAGAGGACGACATGCCTTTCCTGAATTATCACTACCTTGATAAGATTGGACACTTTACCTAATTTCTTGATTAATGGGCATGCCTAGGCCCCATCAAAAATAGCACTTTCAAGAGCTACATTTTTCTTTTTTTTTTTTTCTTTTTTTTTTTTGTCATGGAAATTGGAATGAAAAGTAACAAGTCTTGATCCAAAACAGGACAACCTTCACCATCTCATCCTCAAAATGCTTTTTCACCCGACTAATCATCGAATTTACGGCAAACAGACCTAAAAAAAACAAAGAGATCCCTCTCAAATATTTAGAAAAAGCTCCCAGATGTGTTTAAAGGGACTAAAGATATTTTATAAATCGAAGTCGAAAGAAAAAATCACTGCTATTCCATCGTCTCATCCTCGAAGTTACTTAAAAGCTTTTTTTTTTTTTTTTTATTCTCCGTTGATCTTCCTTATCCGCTCCACATCACAGCTCGGCCCCACTTTCCCATGATACTTTGTCCACCCGCCATACGATGATTGACGATTAATAGTTTAATTATTTCTATCCATCTAGACATAAACCTTAATGTTGATTTGATTGTAGTTATCATAGAAATTAACCAACCACCACGCTTGGCTAAGCACTCCAGGGAGGATAACACCAAGGCTTTTTAGATTATCATTTCAAAAAATTAGAAAAAGAGAAAAGAAGAAACAAGTGATACCCAGTACTTAATTATTTAACATGTTCAAATTAAAAAACTTACAAATGCAATTTCTTTATTTAACCACAACAATAAAGTAGCTTCATCACCACCGTCCACGGCAGATCTCGAATTACAGAGGTCAACAAACCGTGATAACATTTTACTCACACATAGCTTAAACACTTTTGAGTCAGATCGTAGCAAATACTAAGCATAGTAAGCATTAATTAAAACGACAGCAACGCAGTGAAGACCGGGAAACAAAACGACGGTATTTACATGGCAACCCTACTTGACTGCCACTTCAGCACTTCAGCGATGCTTGCTCCTGGTGTCTCCGCTGTAAAGCCTGCCATGAATACGATCATGTGTAACCCACGTCATTTTAGCACACTCAAAATCAAACCAGATAAAAGAACAAAAATTTTAAAAATAAAAATAAATAAATATCCAAGCCATCTGATACAAAAGGTAAACGGATCTGACGGCAAGATTCAACTAAAGCACAAACCAACGTGACATATAAAATACCATATCGTGTGTACTTGCATGCATGCAAGCAAGAAGACCAAGATCTATTCCCACGCGCCACTAAAACACCTGAAAAAGATGCATAGAGCCAAGAAAGATGATATATATGTTTACGGAAATTACCAGTCATAAACGGTGGGGGAATTAGGCTGCTGCGGCTTGTCAAAGAGCTGAGCACCCAGACCCTTGGTGGCAAGGTTGCTTCCAGGGTGGAAAACGCTCCTCCATACATTATCCTTGCGACCGGAAACCGGAGTTGTGGGTGTCACCGGAGTGGAAGGTGTCCCTGGAGTTGCTGGCATCGACATCGACCTCTGAAACTTGCTACTCTCTCCTTCTCCCTCTATAACACAAGATCGTCAACTCTGATAACATGTAACTTGAAATATTATATCTAGGTGAAAGAAAACTATGTATACATGCGCATACCCGTGACTACGGTTAATTTCTTGGTGCTTATCTTCCTGAGCTTGCCAAGGCCACGGTCGGGCTGAGGCCCCGCAACGACGTCGTCCCACATCTTGTCTAGCAACATCTTTACACTTCTTCTTTCTCTGATCTCTTTAGCTTTGCTAGCTTAGTGAAAATTTCAGTGCAGTGGCTGGTTAAGATATATAGAAGGGCGGTGGTTGTAATGTCTCAAATATCTATTATTGGTGGAAAATGTCCAGACAGGTTTTTGTCTATTTCCAGGCGCGATTAATGCGGGTAAATAGGTTTTAAGAATGAGGTGGGTTAGTGGAAATAGGAAAATGGCAAGTGGATAGATATAAAAAGATGGATAAGGACGAAGACTCGGTAAAATGGGCCCCGATAAATAATATCTGCTCATGAAGGTGATGGCAGAAAATGGTGGTTTGCTTGACAAGTGTAATTGTTTTGTCCTATTCTTTGGACAATGGCGAGAAAGATAATAGATAGATAATGGAGCTTCGATTTTGATGGTGAAACGTGTGGCCTGCTTATTTGTTTACAATAGATTTTTGTTCAAAAACACTTGCTTATATTATACATGGTATTTCTGTATCAGAATACATGGAACAAATAAGATACCATTAAAAAAAAAAAAAAAATTTTCTTTCTCCCATTATTTTATTCCCTTCCTTTTCCCAAACGGAGCATAAAGGCACGCATCAGTGGAAATCAATTCTTTTATTTAGCCTAGTCTCACCTCTTATTAATTCTAGTTCTTCATACATGGTAACTAATCTTATCAGTTAACCAAATTATTTTTCTCAAAACTGCAATTCATATTCATATCCATCAGCTTAATTAGATTCATTGTAATCAGGCCAGTGGCCTAGTGATAAAAATGCCACGTCTTTAATATATTTTTAGCAAAAAAGAATAACGGAAAAAATACAAAACTTAAACTAATTAATTAATTGACATCAAAGATATAATCTTTCTTAGATATAAAAATAAACTCAAGATTTTTCTATTTAATTACACGAGTCACTGAATTAATATTGTTGCTCTTTTTCCTCGCAAACATAACTTGGGCTGCCATATTTATTTCTGTACTGTCTATTCGATGGGTGGGGAATAATATATTATACTGAAGAAGGAAACTCGGTATGTCCAGTTCTGCTTTGCAATTACATTACGAGTTAGATTGGAAACAAGGCCCACCTTCGGGAGATCTTTTGAACCAAGAAAAATCTAGTCAGTTGGAAGTTCGAACCACCATGTTCGTTCTCAAAAAAGGTTCGTATCCGGCAAATAGTTATACCATAGAACATGAGACTGTAGACTTCCATTGACAATGATGGATTAACAGATACTATACTATAAAAAGCCGCCTCCTTTGGAATTTCCATCAACACAAATCACTGATTAATAATCTTTAGCGTTTTGGAATCATCAATGATAATGACTTTGCTATCTGTGGGTAAAAAATACCACCAGGAACCAACATTTAGCTCAAACATTCTTTTAAAGGGAATCAAAAAAAAAAAAAAGATCAAACTTCTTGCGTCAGGCTTGAATTCTGATAATAGAGTTTCAGTCATGACTCCTAAAGAATATGCATCAAAGATTGTGTTTTGATATATTATATACTAATTTATCAATATATTCACCTTGTCAACTATTTTCCCTACGAGATATCCAGTATTACTCTGCTTTGAAGGCCATTATTGTCAACTAGCTATTTAAGCAATTTACAAGAAAAGTCCGGCCAAGGATCATCTGAAATGAATTCCAATAAAAATTAATCAAATTGGAAAGACCGTCAAAAATTTTCATGTATCACCCTCTAGTTTCATGAAGGGTTGCACCAGCAATAATTTATCATATTTGACTAATCATATTTTTATTTGCTTTTTTTTTTTTTTTTTTTTTCAGAAAACACTTTATTTACCACTAATAAAAATTAGTGATATTGATAATTAATATCTGAATGATTGAAAAATACCTTCCACAGGTGAAAGATTCTGTCACATCCTACGACCAGTAGGTCACAAAAGACGAACAAGGGATCCTGAAGTCTTTTCATGCTTTTGATATTCCCCTCATCGGACAGTATCAGTCCTAGGTTAAGTACAAGCAATTCTGCATAAAAATCAGACCAAAAAAAAAAAAAATTTTGAAACGGCTACAAAACCAATAAAAAACAAACAGAAAGGGACAGAATATCCATGATCCAGCCTTGCCTTTGTATCTATAAAAATGCAGGTTCTAGCAACCTAATCGGCAACAAAATGGCAACTCACCTGCAAGACAAGATCTCTTTGGATGTTGCCACTGATATCTGTTCATCATTCGAATCACTCTCCTTTGCTGACCTCCTATCTGTTCAAGATCTCCAATCATGGTCCCCTCCTAGAGACAACATCATCAAAATAAAGAAGCAAAACCAGGAGTTTGAGTTCAGTCACATTACACCAAAATTAGCGGCTCATAGTTCAAACAATAGTTGCCCAGCTGAAATTTCAATATCTAGCAGACAGATGCAACTAGAGGCATTTCTTTATCGATTCAAGCAGGTGAATCATAAGCCTGGCTCCATAGGTGCAACTCGTAGCAAAAAGAAGAGATCAACTGATGGCAACACTCACAGCATCAAAGTCTCGGAAAACCCAAATCCTACTGAAAGAAATAAAGCAAACAGGGAGCAATCTAATTCCAATTTGTCGTTTGGCCAGAAAATATTTCAGTCATTTGTTTGCTCATGCAGGCAATGCCATGCGCACAAGCCAACGAGTAATAAAGCACGTACTATGACAGAAGAAACTTGCAAGTTACATTAGTCTGTAGCTCCATTTTTCATTTTTTATTCAAAAATTGAGATAGTAGTTATTCATTTGTCCAATTCAGCTACAGACCTGCAGTTATTAATGCAAATAAAACTACATATGCAGCTTTTATCATCTCATTGACTGAAGCGACATTGATGAATCCACCCTCCATTCCAAAAAGTAAGCGATTCTGCATCTTGATTTGCAACATTTTTGAATCAGTCCAGTTTTCCAGCATGTGGTGCACCACCTGTCACAACTGCTAATGGTGACAGGTTCTGTAGATCTTTAACAAAACACTTCAACATTATCGTGTCCTAAGAGTATTACTTAAAACTAGTACAATGAGGAATTACCTAATTGAGATGTCATGACTAAAGGTTTGTCCTTGAATTACATATCCACTTTCATTTTAGTCTTTGTACCATCCTTTCTTCCCTTTTCAGACAAATAAGTGAAATAACAACTCCCAATTATGTCAAAGGAGAGGAGGCAACCTAGTATACAGGCATGCTGCTATACTTCTAACTTCTAAGTTGCAGCCCAGTAGTCTGATTCTATAGTCTGTAGAATTTAGATAACATGTATGAATGATCTTAACCCAACTGAAAAAGGATTGGGGGTTGAAAAACTTAAACCCACATATAGGATCTGAGAATGGAATAGGAATCAGGTTGGGCAAAACTACTGTAGATAATAGAAAATTCTTTTATCTATAAAGAAGTCTTTGTGACCATTAGATTTAAATGGGTTTTATATAAACTGTTGGATTCAATTGTAATGAGAATACCTGCTGCTTGTGAGTTAGGTTAACAATATATTAACAACTCTTCTCAAGAAAACAATATATTAACAACATTATTATTTTTATTTAGTTTTTTATTATTAAATGTAGAATTAGTGTTATGACTTAAAAAAAAAAAAGGTTCTCAATTCAATATTTTAAAAAGTATAAATTAAAAATATTGATTCTCATATCTAAAGAGATATATTTAATTTTTTTTTTCTCTTTAATATTGTAAACAAACAAACTACGCCTTCTCAAAATAAAAATAAGCTGACTATAAAAAATAATTTTAATATTGTCATTATTAAAATAATATGACCTTAATTAACAATTTTGTACCTTAGATTTATTTTATGTATCTTTTACTTTTTTATTTGAATTTTTTTTTTTTAATTTTCCATTACTTGATTTTAATTTTAACATTATAACGTATTTCAATAATTACAGAATGTGATTAAAATTACGAAAATAAATTTCATGAAAAAAAAGTCATACACAACAAGTTACGTTTACACGCTATAATAGGTTATCATGTCAAATGGCACACAAACACAACTTCTGTATATATGTAGAATTTTTGAATTATTCACTATAGTAAAAACCCTGAAACCCATCTATATTTCTAAATGGAATAACGCTTTGTAGATTTTTCTGGGATATGCTGTGTCCCTGCATCACCGTCTCCGCTATATCATAGATTTTTACAATTGAGGTACCAAAACAATGCACTGAAATGTTTTTCTTTAGGAAAAGAAAAGGTGCAGGGTGGGGGCATTAACTGATTCAAGACTTAACTAAGCATATCCAGTGTAGATTGACATGAATAAATAAATCGCAACTCCGCATTGATCCCACCTGAACCAAACCTTGCTAACCCACAAATGGGTAGGATGCAATCATTTTAAGGAATTAATAGAGTTAAATGAATTGATTTAGGAGCACAATCCAAATATCTCATTGTTCTGATTCTGGTCTCTTGTAGGATTGGTTTTGAACTGCAATATATTCTTACCACACAGTTAAAAGATGCACTGATAATTATTAAGACTTTTCATAGCAAAACAATGTAACGTTACCAAAAGGGTGTGTCAGTTATAATTTCATTAATCAAAGGGATGACATAGCAAAATAAGGCAAGTACCTCTCTTGATCTATATCTCCCACATATTTGACAGTGTCATAGAAAAGTAACCTGCACTGACCATCCATAGGTATCTGAAAACCACAATAAAATATGATGAACCAGCATTTACACAAAGAAGAGAAAAATGACAAAAGAACTAACATCAAAATATGCTGGCAGAAATAATGCAAAACAATTGTTACTGAAGCCCACTAGTTTAAAATGGTGATGGATTTCGATTATCACTCTCTTAACACCATAAAGCAATACTACAATAAGGAAAACTACCAACTGCACTGTGGCTTTCTAGGAAGCCAGTTCATAGACGTTGGAGGTCCAATCCAGCATTACTTAAGTACATCAAATACAACATTAATGTTTTAGTCCCATAATCATATGAAAGAGAGACGCATTCTAATGCACCAAGAAGGGGTGAGAGAGGCTACACGTAAGAACAAATTGGTCAAACAAGCAAAGGTGCAATAACTGCTAGGACAAGCTTTTAGAAGCCAGCTAAATTGAACAGCATTACTTAGAAGTACTTTTCTTGTATTCAATGAATAAGAAGATATATTTTTAAGCCAAAAAAAGAAAGAGAAAAACTAAACGCAGACAACTTCTATGTTTTATTCCAAAAAGATCAGCCAGGAGGAAACAAAAATCATTCATAGAAAAAACATCTGAACAGAATTCACAGCATTCCACTGGAATCTCCAGTTTTAACTATGTTAAATAAGCCTTAAAATATACTGTTGCAATTTTGAATTACTAAAATGTAAGGTAAACTGTACAAAAGAAAAAGGAAAAAGATTGGCTTGGCATGTCAAGATTTCCCATACTTTGTACAATATCCCTGCAAACAAAAGAAGCAACTGTCAATTGTCAATCACGAACAACTTTCAAAATCCAGTGTCTATGCCTTCTGCAAGTACATATTATCTGTAAAATTACGGCTCACCTCAACAAGCTTTGCAATCTTAGGCTGGGATGAAGAAAGATATTGCTTAATTGATTCCATCGTAGTTGGAATTTGATGGAGCTGCAAGGTGCTAAGAACCTTCTCAACAGCCTTTTTAACTATTGTGTTATGTGCATCCTTGCTGAGATGACCCTCACGCCAGGTCGGTTTCAACAATTCTTTAACAAAATCAACAAGAGCAGCACGGAAATGTCTTACAGCTCTTGATTCTCCCTCTATCTTTTGGTCAACAACCATTTCACGTTTTTGCTTAACCTTATCTACCTTTGAGTCCTTTTTGTGTCTTGGCCCATCATTTTGGTGCCTGGGGCTGGAATCATGATCAGCATCAACTTTGCTCATATCTGGAATATCTCTGCGTTCGCCAGTGCTTGAAGCATTTTCTTCGTTGGGTGTGGTCCCTTTTTGCGCATCGACCACACAAGTCTCCCCTACCACAGTTCCGGTAGCAAGCATATCTGTTCCAGTTGTATAGCAATTCTTGGCTGACACATTTTCATGGAATCTACTATGAAAAGATAATGTACTTTTGTCAGCATTATGTTCTGGGCCAAGGGAACGACTTACTGAGGAGTTCCCATGTGCCGGTTGATGTAGTGTATCGAGGCTGGGCATCCTGTGACTAACAAAAGAAAATTTAAAGGGTATTTTGTATCCTGCAGTGGGCAAGTCAATGCTATCATGAAGAGGGTCATATTGGCTTCCAGGAGATGATGATATAGTATGAGTGATAAAAAAAGATGGTCGAAAAGGTACGGATGGCTCCCAATCATTTGAGGATACTTTTGCTTTGTGTTCTGCAAAGTTCAAAGGATCCCTAGATGCAATGTTCATAGGTAAATTTTCTCGCTCAGGACCAGAAAGAGGTGAAGCACTGTGCAGTAATGAAGATGATCGAGAAGCACGGAAGTCTCTATCACTGTCCAACAGCTTTTGAGAACCAAGAGGGCTTGTATTCAAAGAGGAACTAAAAGAGAATGAAGGTCCTGTCCAAGCTGAGATCAGGTGAGATGGGAACATGCCACTACTTGAAAATGAACCATCAAAGCTTGAACCATTCACATACTTGTCTCTAATGTATCTTAGATTGTCCAAACTGCTCAAATAAGAAGAAGGATTCACACCACGGTAATTGATTGATGTTACAGCTGAGCCACTTGAAGAAGCTCTATTTTCAGGTGGGAAGTTGTTCTGGAATGAAGGAGAGTTGTACTTATTAGTTAGAGAGGTATAGCTTCCATAATCAGTAGTGGTACAATTATGTCTAAAATTCTCTGTTCCTACATCCTTTAAGGAGGAAGAAATCCCAAGATCATCTTTTGATGAAGGAAATTGCTGGGTGTCAGGATTGACATCATGAGATAATTCCTTTCTCTTAAGTGACGAAAACTTATGTTCATCTTCCAACTGATGCAACATTCGGTTTTCTCCATTTTCAAGAGCCAAGATTCTTTCTGAAGAGAAATGACAAGAAATAGCAGCACAATTTCCATTTGGAGTTGCCTTTAGGTCAGGAAAATCAGGCAACTTTGATTTTTCCATGATGTTTCTCAAACCTGATACAGGAGAAGATGTGGGGTATGCATTATAAATATCATGAAAGAATGGAGGTTCATCAACCTTAACAGAACATGGATTCACGGAATATTATATACCTTCGTTGAACTGGTCTCCTTTTGAGAAAATTGCAGCAGTTGCATCTTCCTCCAGCTGTTTTTTAGCATTATCCGCTTCACTCTTTATATGAAGAAACCTACATGAACTCCCTCTAATGCACCACCCTTTAGCAAAAAAGTCGCATATAACTGCTGGGCGTTTGTTCTGGTCCTTGAACTCAGCAGAAAAGGATAAACTCCGAGTCCTAATATCTGAATTAACCAGTCTGAAAAAGTCAATGGTTAGAAGGAAATAAGAATCGATTGTGGCAAGCAGGAAAGTTACAATGAGAAAAGAGGGGATGCTATGCAGCAAAAGGCCACAGACCCAGTGGGATGCAAGTAAAATTGAAGGAAAGAGTAAGCCAGTATTGCCACACCTTGTTGTTGTTCGCTCTTTACCATCTTCTGATGATATTTCCATTGGCTTGACCTTAGAATCCAGAATACCATTAGCGTTCATATCTGAGCAGTCTTTTGTTGCGAAGGCATTAGAAACATGTCCTACGATACTAGATGAACTGGTGGTCTCAGCAGCCATATCTTCACTATTACATAAGTGAGCTTTGCCATCACTATGGGGTTCGCTCATTACTTTAGCGTTTTTCTTTATCATAAGGGCATGAGCGTCATCCTTCACTACAGATTCTTGACTTCCATTCGCCCCAGCAGCAATCAAATGCTCTCTTGACTTGAGACACTTGGAGTCCTCATCGTTCACATGCGATTCCTCCCGCAGTGTCAGTTGTTCATTTGAAGAACCAGAAAATTTCAAATTACAGAAACTATCTTCTACAAGGGAATTCGATTGTATCCCCAGGTCAGATTTTCCCAGAGGAGAGCATGACTGAATTTGCTGCCTGTCATTCCCCTGAAACTCCATGTCTTGACTAACATCTACATGGAAGAAGAACTAAATCAAGAAATGAAGTAATATCAGTGTCTCTAGAACACATGTGCTCCTGTTAACACAACAGAAGAGGCCTTAAAAGACCTTGGGAGACTTAATCACTAAACAGAAGACAACATTAGATCAGCTAGCAGTTATTCCAAGTCAAATTGTACCATGGTTGCACTTATGAGAATTGAAGATTGAACAACCAAGCCTTAGTCTCAAACTAGCTGGGGAGAATTGAAGAATTGAACAAAAGAGAGAAAAGAACTACCCCATTTGTTAACAATATCATAAGCTCACAAGAATAAGCATCAGAGGAAAAGGGATTATACAAGTTGTATGATAACTCTGTGGCTTTGGTACCTAGAAGGAATATTCTGGGGTTAATTATATAAGTTTTGACCATAACAATTTTTCAAGCAAATGAAAGCAGTGAAGGGTGTTGGTTTAGAAGCACCTCAGCAGTTTAGAGGTAGAGCAGATTTTACTTGCTTGAATAGATTTGCAACTTTGATACACAAGAGGAATAGAGCCACTAACATCAATTTTTAAAGATATTAGGAGAAAATTGCAAAGGCTTTGGCATTGCAAGGGTGATTGTCAACGTCGTAAGAATCTACTGGGAAAGAATTTTGAAAATTGATAGCCACAAGGGAAAATCAAGGCTAATATATATTTTCCTTTGAAATGTGCAGATGAATACCAAACCACTTGCTTTTAGACTGTGGATGGACCATAAATTTTCAGGAGAACTTTTATTTGGCAGTTAGAATTTAATGCGTGCTAGCAAGATCAATGGATCAATATCTGTGGGCTTGGAGTTGCATTCCTTCTAGTTACACAAAAGTAAAATTCTTCATCTCTCCCTATTTTTTGAAGAGCACAAAAATAGAAGGGTTTCTCCCCTTCTTTGTCATCGCAAAAAGATAGTTTGAAACTCTTTGTTTTTGGTATACAGTGGCAATACTTTGCTAAGTTCATACTTTATCGATTCTTTATCCAAGTAACTCTCTAGTTTGGATTCACCAAGTTATGGAGAATCATTCAAGGAATTTTCTTAGCCAAATAATTTTCTTTTCTTTTCTTTTCTCAAGTTATGGAAGACTTGATTTAATTTACCCTAATTCTTTCATTGGCTATCAAACTTCCCAATTTGTAGCCACTTTCGTTTTTTTCCCCATACTTATCTTACTTATTTTTAATGTTTATATTAGATTTTGATCTATGTATGTAATGGCTGTCGAACTTTCCATTTTTCAGCCACTCTCTTTTTTTCCCATATTTATGTGTACATTTTGACCCATAGCTGTCAAATCAAGAATCGAAATTCTTATTCTTAGAATCGAGAATTGAATTGAATAGTAAGATTCAGTATAACTTTTCAAAATTAATTAAAAATAAATACACATACATTTATGGATACATTTCCATTAATTTTATCAAAAGATGCTAAAAATTTAATTGCAAATAATGTATTTATATAAATTTCAATTCCAAATCAGGTATTAAACAGAAAATGAAAGAGAACATAATGTCTTGTCTAGTTGTCAAGTTCAAAATATCAAACTATGAAGTTAAAATTTTAAAACAAAAACAAAGTAAGACTATCAAGCCTTTAAATTTCCTATCCAAATCCATATTAATTCATTATCATTTCCAAAATTCAAGCCCTTCATCATCTCTATCTTCTAATATAACTATATTCTCTTTCTCTTCTTTCTCTACATTGACTTTCAGACTTGTTTTATTGGGTAAAAGAATTGTTGGGTATTACAATTCGAGTCTCATGAATCACAAGATTCATGCTCAATTCCATTTCATTCATAAGATTTGAATCGTTCAGCATGAGCATTAAATTCAATTGTACGATTCGAATCACGAATTATAAGATTCTAATAACACTATTTTGACCTACTTATTAAATGGCTTTCAAACCTTCTGTAAAGAAAAATAGCAAAATTTGTTTGAGGCACTCGCCCACGTATCACTAGCCTGGCTGCGCCTTGGAGCCTAGGCAATGCCTAGTTGAAGGCGTCTATCCCTCACCTCACCTCGCCTCGCCTTAATGTCTATAGGAGTATTGTTGCACGGAGACTTTCTTTGGCTGCTGTTTCCGCGTTTCGGAAACGGTTCCTGCATGGAACCTTCGGAAACAATTCAGGCCGTTTCCCTAAATTGAGTAATTTGGAAACACATTTCCCCTCTCAGAAATACGTTTCTGTAAACTGGAAACTCTCAAAAATTCATTCTCTAATTGTTGTCGAATGTATTTAATTGTTTATGATAATTTATTCTTTTATATTTATAAATATAATCCTATATTTTTTATATTTACATGTTTCCCCCACATTTCCGTTTCCAGTATTTTTAAAAATACCATTTCCTGTGTCCGTTCCTATTCCCGCGTTTTCCCGAGTTTCCACACTTCCACTTTTCTGTTTTCATGCAACATAGTTGGTGACAACACTGGTAATAAACATATGTCCTCGGAGACCCGCATAGCAATTTGAACCAAAAGAACAGTCATGAAAAGAGGATTGAAAACTAGCGGGGAGGAGGTGATATCTAAATCTCCTGATAATTAGGTGAAAGTTGAATCTAACATTTCCATGTGAAAATAAGACAGAAGTTGAACATCTTCGATCCTATTGAAACTGCAAAGTAGGAGAGTACCTTATTCCATTTTACACAGACACAGTGTCTCAAGCATGGACACTAATTCCTCGTAATGAAAGCAATTAAGTAAGAGGTTTATCTGCCAATCACCAAAAGATTTCCCACTGCACACTAAGGCACTTCCTTCAAAACCTTCAAGGAGATTCACAGTTTCCTCAATGCCAATCAGCTAATAACCTCCCAATAAAATCAAAGACACAATAAATGTCACTCAACATCGATAAAAGCAGACTCCTCAAAAACATTGTAGCACAAATTGTACCTTGGACGTGTAAATTTTCTTGTGTTGAGACTAAACTGTCTAGAGCCTATTTCACTCATTAACGATCTTACAAGTTATTAACAACTAAATGGGTATGGATTTGATATTACCATAATAGATAAGCATGTATCTCTCAACCAAACAATGTTCTCAAACAAAATCACAAATAGATAGCACTGATATAAAATGCCAAATCAAAGAAAATAAAATTTGAAGTGAAAAATACCAAATCAATTGTAGATATAAACTGACCGTTGCGTTTCTCATTAGGTTCCTTTGATGAATCTAAAGCACTTTCTTCTTCTTCTTCTTCTTCTTCTTCTTCTTCCTCCTCCTCCTCCTCCTCCTCCTCCTCCTCTTCTTCTTCTTCTTCTTCTTCTACTTCTATTTCTTCTTCTATTTCTTCTTCTTCTTCTACTTCAATCTCTTCGTACTCTTCTTCTTCTGCTTCTTCTTCTTCGCTGCCATCGTCATTATCATTAACGTCTTCTTCTTGTTCCTCTACTTCTTCAACTTCGACCTCGTGTTGTTTGTCGTTATCGAGCTTGGAATCAGAGATTTTGACAGGTGGATCGGAGGACGAGGGAGCATGATCGTCGTCATCATGGTCGGAACGCGTGGCGGCGGATGATGGTGGTGGCATTCGGTTTTGGCGGAAGTCGTGCTCCGTTCTGGTTGTTAATTTGTTACGGTACTTTTTGGTTTCATTTAACTGAACAGTGAGCTTTCAAGCGACTAGACGTTGAGATGGGCTCTCTCTAGCTAAATGACTAATGAGAGAAGTCTCAGTATGCCGGCCTAATTGGCATGATCAAATGGCGGGTGTGCAGAATGTGGTTGATGCGGGTTTGGGCTGGTCTCTATGGGTAATGGGCCTTACAATTTTAAAGTTCAGTATGGTTTAATTTAATTGATGGACATTTTCATCGAAACTTTTTCCTCCTATCCACGAGCGACCTGTCGTTCATGGGGAAAGGTTTCCCTTGTCGTTCAGCCTACAAACATCATGTAACTAATATCATTTATGGATTAACGGCTTCTATAGAAAAATATTATACTGAATAGAGAGAAATTTCTCTTTACCGTTTTCTTCTTATTATTTTCTTTATTCATTTTTATATGTAAACAGCTCTAATTAATTTGCTACTAAAATTAATAGAAAGAAATATGAAGGTAATATTATACGTTTTAAGAAATGGCATATAACAACTATCGTATTTAACGTAGATATAGGTAAAAAAAAAAAAAACAATTAATTAAATACACTCATGATAAAATAATAGTTAAAATGAAAAATGTTCTATATTCAATACTTTTATGGTCTCTTAATTAAATAATTTATTATTTGTGTTATTTATAGGTTAAGCAGCCCCTAATAAGATTCGATGCAATTTTATACTTGTGTAAATCTGTTTAAATTGCAATGCTGCTATAGGCTGTAATATACATCTTACTGTAATATACATCTTACAAAAAAATAAATCAAATTACAAAATAATCTAATGCCTCATGTCACCAATTTAACAAAATTAATTTAAATAACCAATTTGACAACATTAATTAAAAAATGAAGGTTTTTATTAGGATTTATTATAAGGATTAATATTCAAATTTCATGTAAATATAAAAACAAACTAATTACAAGGTGTTTCAATGCCATCAATATTTAGTTGGAATAAAATATGAACTAGTTTGAATATCTATCTCCATACCAAAATTATCTGGAATCATAAGCACTTTGAAACTAGTTCAACTGATTTTAAGGTTTTTAATTATCTTTTTTTATTTGAAATTTAATCATGATTATTAATCGATTCAAATAAAGTTAATTTTCCTATTAAGCAAAGGTACAATAAATCAAAATAATTATGAATTATTTAATCACAAACATAATAAAATCACTCAAGTCTTTAAGCGATAAATGTGTGTTCAATTCTGTAAATTGAACAAATTTTCAGCAATAGAAAAAATATTTGCTCCGTATGGTATGGGCCATGGCTCATCTTTATGGGATAGGTAAGGAAGAATTGTGATTAAAAAAAAAAAAAAGGGACAAGTGGCAGCATCTTGATTTTTTTACTTTTTATTTTCTCCCGATTTTCCTTACGTTCTTCTATTTTAATTTTCAGAAACATTTCAACTCCATTCCTTAATAGACACACAGTGAAACTTCAGCCGATAATTGCGCACTTCACTGTGGTCATGCCTTAAAATGGCAAAAAGTAAAGTCAATGCTCCAAAAGTCAAAGGAAATGAACTGACAAGCCTTAAACCGTTCGATTAAAGCTAAGCTCTATCTCTACGTCCCAGTTTTCCTTTCACAAAAGGGACATCCACGTAAAACACGCTTATACATTCTTACATTATTCTTACCCGTTGGATTTCTGTGCGCTGCTCGTCTTCAAGAATTTCAGGGTCGAAGTAGGAAAAATATATATATGGAACCGGATAAAATTTATCCCGTATCCAATAAAAATAAAAAATTTATAAATATTATTTTAACTTTTTTTTTTTCCCGGCGAACATGAAAATATTTTATTTAGAATAAAAAAAATTATTTTTCACTGATTTCATAGACTACTATAAATAATTTCCAAACAAGTTATTCTTTATAATTTCCCTTCATACTTCACCTTACGTCACCACCAGTCCTCTAGTGGGCTCCCTCTATAACTACGAAAGACCGCCCCTTCGACAAGGAAACTAATGTGATGTAGACTCATCATCTTTCTGAACCGTCCGATTAAAAGATGTCCATCATGGAAAATGAACCCCCACAAGCACCCAATATTATCTACTCATCTCACGGAGTCACGGGTCAACTAAATTAGAAAAAGGCAATAAAATAAAATAAAAAATAAATAAATAACTGCTCATAGTTTGCCTGTACTCACGTCCCTGCACTCGCTCTTCTGAAAAAAGGAACAAAAAGATTCCAAGGAAGGAATGAGGCTATGGAGAGAGAGAGAGAGAGCAGAAAAGGCAAAACAGAAGAAAAGTGGATTTGAAGCTGAAATGTTGAGATTCATTATTCTCCAAACATGGCTTCTCGTATTTTGCTTGGCTCTCTCTACTTGTTCAGCTAGAAATGGTGAGCTTCTTAACTTTACTAATTTTGTGATTCAAATTTCCATTATTGGATGCTTGGAGCTTTCGGTTAGGGAATCTCTACTGTTTATCTCAATGCGTTTTAGTTTATTTTTTCCAAGTGAGGATTTATCTTCTGAATGTGTGTGTACATATGTATATATGCTTTATGAGCTGTTTATTTGTCTTTGTGTTTCACTTCTCATTGGTGATGATAAGTGGTGAATTTTTGGATATGGCCATTCGATTCAAAGAGGTATGTAGTCAATAATTTGGATCTGTTTGGTTGCTGGAAAAGTGTAGTAGAAAGTGAAAGATATGGAATTTTTCTTAAACATTAGTTTTGCTTGATTATCTACTTGAACTCGTTGAACAAAGGAAAACTTCATTTTTGTCAGCGAGTACCTGGAAACACATGACTAATTTCTGCCCTTTTTTTTCCTGCATTTTCTCAGTCAGTAAGAAGGTCAGTCAATGTACAAAGAGATAGTACAAACAAATAAAGAAACGAGAACGAACAAGTACTACGAAAGATTGATTTACGGTGTCAATTTCTTTAGTATGTTTGGGTTGTTGGAAGCTATTACAGAAACTGATGATTTCCTCTTATGATGATTGTTGCCTTTCGGGGAGAGAATGTATAACCTAGTAATAACACTTATTTACCCTTGAACAATACAATAAACCAGGAAATCTAAATAACACGGCTTATTTTGCACAAGAGTAGCACATTATGCATTTTATACACTCGCACGAAGTTGATTCAGCTATTGCTGTCCTTATTGCGTGAGAATTACTCCATTTTCTTGTTTTTAGTGTTGAACTTGTTGTAGTTGCTTTCTATGCAGCACCCTGGGTTATGCGCATAAGCTGTGGAGCTCGTGTAAATGTGCACACTCCACCAACCAATACACTTTGGTACAAGGATTTTGCCTATACAGGAGGAATTCCCACTAATTCAACACGTACAAGTTATGTTGCTCCTCCACTTAAAACTCTTCGCTATTTCCCCCTATCTGAAGGTCCGAACAATTGCTACAACATTAAAAGAGTGCCAAAGGGACATTATTCTGTAAGAGTCTTCTTTGGATTGGTTGCACATCCGGACCCTAATTTTGATAATGAACCTTTATTTGACATTTCTGTGGAAGGCTCCCAGATTTATTCTTTGCAATCAGGTTGGAGTAGCCACGATGAGCAAGTATTTACTGAAGCCCTAGTGTTTCTCACAGATGGCACGGCTTCAATCTGTTTCCACAGCACTGGTCATGGAGATCCAGCAATCCTTTCCATTGAAATCCTTGAAGTAGACGATAAAGCATACTATTTTGGCTCTGAGTGGGGTCGAGGAGTAATCCTCAGAACAGTGACCAGATTGAGTTGTGGTAATGGGAAGTCAAAATTTGATGTAGATTACAGTGGTGACAGATGGGGTGGGGATAGATTTTGGAGTCGCATGCCATCATTTGGCCAGAGTTCTGATAAAGCAATATCTACTGAAAATAAAATTAAGAAGGCTTCATATGCACCAAACTATTACCCAGAAGCTCTTTATCAGACTGCCCTTGTTAGCACTGATATTCAGCCAGATTTATCATATACGATGGATGTGGATCCTAATAGAAACTACTCAATTTGGCTGCACTTTGCTGAGATTGATGTTTCAGTCACTGGTGTAGGGAAAAGGGTATTTGACATCCTGGTTAATGGTAATATTGTTTTTCAAGGGGTAGATGTTTCCAAAATGAGTGGGGATCGTTATACGGCTCTTGTATTGAACAAGACTGTTACTGTTAATGGAAGAACTTTGACAATAACCTTGCACCCTAAAGAAGGCAGCCATGCCATAATCAATGCCATTGAGGTCTTTGAGGTTATCACAACTGAATCCAAAACTATATTGGAAGAAGGTATAACATCATACTCTTTTCTTGTTACTCGTTTAAGTTTTTTATACTTAATAGGTATATGATAATGAAGATTGCTATACATATATGTGGATCAAATGCATATGCATGCATTACACCTGCTTATATATTCACCATTAAAGAAGGTTATATTCTGCTGATATGATATTGTTATCCAATGCCCACTGTTCTTCTCATTGTGTGTAATTCAAATGGATAATTATTCACTGTATATGTCATGTTCAATTAGTTTATTACATTTTGGAGTTGTTTTGGTTAGTGTTATATAATCTATTATTCTGGCTGTGCTCACTAACAAAGTAACAATTACATCATGAAATTGCTCAAACCATGCTTATTACTTTTTTTCATTTTTTCATCTGATTTTCATAATTCTGATATCTTCTATTGATCCTAACAATAGTTTGAGGATAACCTTTACTAATTCAGATCACAGGATTATATGTCTAATACTGTAAAAGGTTTTATTCTCTCAGTATAGTTGGCCACCATGGTATTTTCACAAGACCATCAATTGCTAGTATAACAGCCTATTGCCATTAGTAATGTTTGGCCAATTGATTGGAATAGAAACTTAGAATTGAGTCAGCTGTGTTACTGAGCCCTCTGGTAGCGTCTTTTGCTGGATTAGAGTTCACAGAGATGTAATGCTGTTCATCTTGGTGGTGTTTTTTATAAGATGAAATTTTCTGGCTTTTGTCATGACACTGTTCAGCCTACCTGAGATGTTCTATAAAAAGGAACTGCACATAGTCTTAATATTCCACGATCAAACATATGATAAAGAGCACTAGGAACATCCATATACAATTAAAAAACGAGAGCTTTCAACTGGATTGAAACTATCAACATCTGCCTCACATTTGCTTCAAATTTCTTGTAACTCTGTACATTAAGATATCAATTTCATGAACTATTGCAGCCCTAGTTGATTATGTAGCTTTATGCCAGTGACAACATTTTTTTCTTTTTTTTTTTTATTTTACCAATATCCAAAGAATTTTTTTCAATGCTTCCTGCTTTGATTAGTTTTTTGGATAGAGAACGCAGCTTTTTCAGAAATTGGAATATGTGTACATCATTGCTAATTTGAATAATCTTCTTCATTCTAGTTAGGGCTTTACAAGCATTAAAGAGTGCTTTGGGCCTTCCCCCTCGGTTTGGCTGGAATGGTGATCCTTGTGTTCCCCAACAACATCCATGGAATGGAGCAGATTGTCAATTTGACACAAGTAGCCAAAAATGGATCATTGATGGACTGTAATTTCTTGATCCTTTAGCTTGTTTTGATTTTTGTTCAATTTGCTTCCTAATAATGTTTGTTATTATACGTTATCTCTTATGCTTCTCTGTTTGCTCATATAATCACCTTCTCATTTTTTCCTGCTCCAAAAATTGCTTCGGCCTTTTGTTGATTAAACTTTCAAAAGCATGCTATCTTTGAAGTCATTAACAAGCTTGATTGCAGTGTCGAATTTATATATGTTTTTTTTTTTTTTTTTAAATTTATGTCCATATTATTGGCATTGCCTCTTTGGATTATCAGAACTGATGCAAATAGGTGAGAAGGGAAACTTATAAGGTTACTAACGGCTCATCAATTAGATTAAAATTTGAGAAAAATTCTTTATTTGATTAAAATAAAAATTTTCTAGTTTTTTAGTTAGAATTAATTGTAAGTACCATAGCTATCCAACAATTTAATTTTAATATGAATGACAATAAACCTGTGTGGTTTGTTATATACCAATTTTGCATTGCCTCTTTGGATTATCAACTGATGCAAGTAGGTGAGAAGGGAAGGCTATAAGTTTACTAATAGCTCATCAACTAAATTAAAATTTAACAATAAAGCTGTGTGATTTGTTATGCCAATTTTCGATTCTTTTTGTAGTTGTACCTTTTACCTTTTTTGAGTGATTGAACCTGTGAGCAGATCAGCGGATCTCTTTTATTTACTTTGAAGTTAAATGCAATGATATTAATGGTTAAGAAATTAATATGTTAACTTCTCTATGGTCAGTGGTCTTGACAACCAAGGCTTGAGGGGTTTCTTGCCAAATGAAATATCTGCGCTTCGTCATTTACAAACCATGTAAGTTTCTAACATTTGTTGTCTGAGTTTCAATTAGAAACTGGTTGAAGTATTGATGCCTTCAACATCTTTGTAGCTTGTCAGCTCTTATATTTGTCTAACTTTGGGCATCTATATACAGAAACTTAAGTACTAACAGCATTGGTGGGCATATTCCATCATCAATTGGAGCAATAACCAGCTTAGAAATTCTGTAAGTACAGCTTATTCATTTATCACGCGTATAGTTTACTTTTGTGTTTGCTAGATTCCTAGCTTGATACAGTAGCTGCTATTTGTTTGGTGGAGCAAAGGATTTAACTTTATGAATCATGCAAAATTTTCTGAAAAACAGATGATAACATTAGAATTACGCTCCAAGTAATTGCTCTTTATTTGTCCTAAGTTGCATATAATCATAGGATCTCTTTCAGGGGAAACAATCATCATTTTCAGGGAGTTGTATTATTATAGAACACAAGTTAAATGATATAATGCAATTTATGCCACATCTTTTTAACAAATCATGAGAGTTGACTAGCAAAGCATATACTTGTTTTATTCTGGGAGATTTAGTATAGCTACTGCCTCTATTGACTTATCTTAGTTACATGGCAGGGACCTTTCATACAATTTCTTCAATGGTTCAATTCCTGAAAGCCTTGGACAGTTGACGTCATTGCGGAGATTGTAAGATCTTTCATATGGCTAATTAATCAATGATTTTTAAATATGGAGACCTTGACTTCAACTAGTATTTATGGCACAGAAATCTCAATGGCAATTCTCTGTCTGGAAGAGTCCCAGCTGCTCTTGGAGGAAGGCTTTTGTATGGAGCTAGCTTCAAGTATGCTCTTGTGATTGTACAAATAAGATGAGGCGTGGAAGCCTGTAATCTCATTTATTTGTTACCACTGTCTACAAGAATTCTTATTTTGGTTTTGCAGTTTTACGGACAATGCAGGTCTTTGTGGTATACCTGGATTGCGTGCTTGTGGACCTCATCTTTCTGCTGGTGCAAAGATTGGCATTGCCTTTGGTGCATCAGTAGCATTCCTCCTCATGGTTATCTGTTCAATGTGTTGGTGGAAAAGACGGCAGAATATTCTCCGCGCACAGCAGATTGCAGGTAAGGACAGACAGTGATATTGACACATGATCTAGATCTGTAACTCCTCATCAAATTGTGAATTACGAGCAGTAAGATGTTAGGCAATAGGTAGACTGTTAATTTACAAACAATACTGCAAGTTCCCTCTTCGCTTCCATGGTGCAAAGAGAAAGAAAAGCATTCTGAAATCTTGCAACTATAGAAAGTGGATTGAATACAATTGCTTAAGTAGTATTAGGTTTCTCTTTGTTCAAAATTTACACCCTGGCTTCTTTTTGACTTTAAACAGCAAGAGGTGCACCCTATGCAAAAGCGAGGACTCACATGGCGCATGATATCCAGATGACAAGGCATTACAATCATGGTCAAGCACGGACGGCTGCTGAAAATGGACCTAGCTTACTGTCGTGATTAATCCACTGTCACCTTCTAGAAGCCAAAGCATTTGAAGTTTACTCCTTTGGTTTCTGGGAATCCGCACTGCTTCTAAAACATGAATCTCAAGGCCTGATGATTAATTTGGTGCATCCCCGAACTCATATTGCTGCTTAATGTGCCCATTCTTTCATAATTTTGTTTGGTGAAGTTGGGTAGAGATCAGACACAAGTAAACATTCATCCTTACTTGTATCCACCAACTTCAATATAGGGTGAAAATTATGTAAAGTTTTTAAATTCTTTGTTTTCTAAGCAAAGGAATGTTAACAGGCTGAAGAACTGGTGGACTGCATATAAGATAATTTCACTTGTAGTTTTGATGCAACAAGCCATAGTTATGCTAGTTGTTTCCTGGCACTGAGGTGGAACTAAATAGTCAGGTTGAGACAATAGTAGGATACACAATTGTAACTTAATTTTTTTTTTCCTCTTTTTTTTTATTTTTATTTTTTTGTTAATATTAGTTTTTATATATTGTTGTATACAAATTATTTTCACATTTGGTGTGGCATCTTTCATGATACTAAAAATTAGAATGGGGTTACTGATAACAAAAATTACGCTTTCTGCGATAGATCCTTTTCGAGCAGCAATGTAAGTTACTATTGCGATAGATAAAAGTGCAGAGTGAAAAAAGGCTAGCTTGAATAAAGCAGTGGTTATTGTTATTATTATTATTATTATTATTACTATTGCAGAGCAGGAAGAGCACAAGTATATGGTTAATTTTGGTGTCAGAAAATTATTAACCCTAGGGCAGATGGTTGATTGTACGTACCAACTGAATATTTGAATTTGGGTGGTAGAGTTGGGGGCTCGAAGCTGACCCCTGTTAAATGAATTTTTACCAAGTTGATATTTTTACCACTCTTTTATCTTTTAACACAGATGTCACCACTCAGTTCCACTCCTTTGGCAGAGGTACTGTTTCTTTTTATTTGATGCTTTGACTAAAGAAGTAAAAGAGTGCAACTTCTGAAAACAAATGGTGGTGTTTTGCATTCATGCCCTTTATTTCCTCCAAATGTGGCAGCCAGCAACCAGCAAGTTTCTGAACTTCATTATATCACTATTACTGATAGAATTTTCTTTAGGTAAAAGTGGGTGTGATTTTAACTTTCAACCTGCCAATATTGACTTCTAACACTGTAGAATGAACAATACAGATTAACTAATATGTATAATGGAAAGCATAATTCCTAAAATAATTCTTAGGAATTTTTGAAAAATGTTATTGACATATGTTCTAAGAATTAAGTACACTTGAAAATGAAGTTATAATAGTCAAATTTTTGAAAACGAAGGAAAATAATAAGATTTGATTTTGAAGAGGCGCATAGAGATAATGATTCCCTAACAGTCCAAATTTTGTGGGAAGAATTTTGGCCCATAATGTGTTTGTGGTCCAAACATGCAACTGTACTATCAAAGCATGTGTCCGATTCTCTGAATTTTTAATAAAAAAAAATGTAAAAAGCCCATCCCATCCACATCCTAACTTGTACAAATATTAAAAAGCCAACCAAAACATAAAAAAAAAAAAAAAAAAAAAAGATAAATTCCTTTTACCTTCCCACACGTGTCTCTGATGTAATAATTAAACCCACGGTCAAAAAAAGAAAAACTAAAAACCAAAATCGTGCAAAAACCTTCTTCACGTGAACATGTGTCAGTTTTTGCTGATACCTCAGATACTCTTCAGTCACCACCACCGCCACAACCAGCAGCAGCAGCACCTCCACCACCCACCGTACCCCCTTTAATAATCGTATGATATTCATATATATATATATATATATATATATATATTTGTTTCATTGCTCCTTCAGAGGACCACAGCCCCCATCCAAAATCAAACCCCTTTTTACTGTTTTTGGGGGTTAACCCCAATAACTGAGTCAAACACGCCATCCATCTCTGTTATAAAAACTCGACTCGCTCCTGTCTCCTGCAACTCAGACACCACTCCCCTATGCACTCTCCACGTGGGGGGATCTCTTTTTCTCTCTCCTCCGCTGCACCTAAAACAACAGCTATCTTCCAATCACCACCCGACACGCCACCCACACTCTGATCCACTCTATAATCAATCATAATCGCCTCTTTTCTTTTCTTTTTTTATTATTTTAAATATGTAATTAATAAATGAAACACGAGAAAACAAATGGCAGGCGCCGCTGAGAAGCGCCGTACAAGATGGGGTTAGGGCTGACATCATCACCGGCGCGGAGACTGGTCACATGACCCACACAAAACTCCCTCTCATGTCTAATCAGGCGGCGGCTATCTGCAGTTTTTTTTTTTAAAAAAACAAATATTAATATTTTGAAAGCAAATGGACCCACTTTTCTCAGATATTCAAGTGTATATCCATAATTACATCACCACCGTTGATGAGAATCAAACGGTTGAAAGCTAACATCGGAACAAATTATATAGTGAGAGAGAGAGAGAGAGGGGGCCTGCTGTTAAATCTTTATATAAACATAAGCTGGTCGTGCCGTCCTGCCGACGATTACGGGTGACTGCGTGGGTCCCTCCACTTTTTCCATACACTCTTCTTTGATCTTTTTTATTTCTCCTCTCTCTTCCTCTCTCTCCCTGTAAAGTTTGCTTTTTTTTTTTTATTTTCCTCTGTTTGTTTCTTCCATGGCGTCTTCAAGGGAAGGTCACTACAGGGGAGTGAGGAAGAGGCCTTGGGGTCGCTACGCAGCTGAAATACGTGACCCCTGGAAGAAAACTAGGGTTTGGTTGGGTACATTTGACACACCAGAAGAAGCTGCTCTAGCTTACGACGGTGCAGCTCGTTCTCTTCGTGGAGCTAAAGCCAAGACCAACTTTCCAGCTCCGGCCACTGCTCTTTCCCTAGACCTCAACGCACCATCGGATTCTCACCACCGTTGGAGCTCAACCGCCTCTCACCGCTTCGCTCTCGGTGAGTTCCTACAAACTGGGGTTTTCAAAGAGATTAGCTTTCATGGAGAGAGTTCAGGCTCGGTGAAAAATGAGAGTGCGGTTGCCGGTGGTGGTGGTAGTTCTGTCACTCCATTGCCGGAAAATGGAGGTCAACCATCGTTTTTGGGAATTGTGCGACGTGGGTTGCCTATAGATTTGAACGAGCCACCACCGTTGTGGCTGTGATAAGGTTACTTAAAATCGAGGACAAGGTGTAGGGCACTTTCCGGCCGCTTTTAACCTTACTATTTTCTTTTATTAATCTTTCTTTCCATTACCTTTTATCTACTTATTATCTCTGTTTTAAAAGGAGTAACATCAAATCATTATTAGTTAGAAAAAAAAAAGGAAAAAAAACTGATGAACGGTTTGTATATATATGCATCTTTTGTTTCTTTGTTTTTATGAAACACTTTTATCTTTCACCTTGCTTAACATGTATGTATATATATATATATATATATATATATATATATATATATAATAATAATAATAATTTCAAGCATTTTAGATATTAATCGTTCATGGAATGTTCGCCGCCGTTGATTTTTAGCATTCTTGCTAATCTTTAAAAATTTTGAGATAAAAAACTATTGGAGCCAGAAATGAAACGTACTCTTTTGTTATCCTTTTTCTGTCTAACATTTTGAGAGGTTGTCTGGCACGCGCTGAGGTGATGAGATGTGGCCTCCCGTTAAAGTTGTAATGGCCGAAATTTTTTTTTTCCTAAAAAAATGGAAAAAGAAAGTGGCAACTACAATGACTCGACGCGAAGCAAGCGTGTGGGATTGGCATTGCCATATTTTTTCAAGTTTGGTAAGAAACAGGACGTAACTGGTTCTGATATAATTAGCAAAAAAAAAAAAACAGCAGTGTACGAATTGTGTGAAGATCATAACCACTCACTAGTCAAAGGCGCGTGTTACCTTTACAATCGGAAACTGACCAAACTGCCCTTTTTTTTCTTACGTGGGATTGGATGGTTACTTCCGTATTTACGTTTTTGTGTCCCAAGTTCCAACAAGCAGTCAAATTAATTACTACTACTGTAGTCGGAGTGAGTTGAGTAATTAACGTTGTTAAATTAACGAGATTTGTTTTTGTACCAGAATCCAAGGGTGGGTTTCCCCCTTTTCTGCTCATCTATATCGCGATATAACCCAAATTATCGCGTGTCTGCCAACGGATAAAGTTCCCTTTTACTATAAAGTAAGACGGAACGTGGACTCGCTTTGCATGTCACGCGCACAACTTCACTCGCGGGCCGCCCACCGCTATATCTAAAATTTGACCACTTTAGGTCATGTTTAGGATGTGGAATAAAAATGGAATGGAATTTCTACTCTTAAAAATAACCAAAAAAAAAAAAAAACTATATTTTGAATTTTTTTTTTTAAGTGGGTAAAACTTATTTTAAAATAAAAATTAAAAAACAGTTGAATTGCAAATGGCAGAACAGATGGGGACATTGAAGATGGATACGATTTTGTAGTATAAGAAAACACATAAATGGAACACGTTACTTGGAAGTGTTGAACAAATCTTCTGTTTGAAAGGCTACAGCAATGGAGGAATTATAACATGATTTTAGGTGCCACCCTATCTTAATGTACCCGAGCAGAGAAGCAAATGGGTATGAAATCCAACCCCACTCTACCCACCAAATATCTTCCAATGTTACTATAAAAATATTTAATTCTACCTTCAACCTTGTCTTTCATAATGCCTTGTTGCATTAAAAAAGGATCAATAGCCCCACCAATTCTTGTACAATCATGGCTAGCTAGCTTCCTTTGAGTTTTCTTTTTCAACTTATTTTTCATGAGTTAGTTTGTTTGGGGCAATTATATTAGTCTGAGCTTTTTAGGACAAACCAACTAAAAAGAGTAATAACATTTTTCATTAATGTCAACATGTACTAAGGGAAAAATACCTATTTATATCAAAATTTATTTATTTTTTGAAATACGGACTATACAACAGGGTAATTTTTTCTTTAACTTACTAAATCGTTGAAAACTCTTATAGTCGAGAGGATTCAAATTTGAAACTTTCCACTTCTTACATAAATAAAAAGACATAAAATCAAACCTAATTTCCATCAAAATTTTTAATTGTTGACTATGGTTCTAACATGTTAAAATGCAAAAAGACAACACACATTGTGGCTAATAGACTTTATAATCTTTCCTTTTGGTAGATTATATGCAATGTATGTTTGCTTTTATGTTTTAGTTCTATGACTCTAATCATAGATCGAGAAAAATAAGTCCAAAACCATTGGCTACATCAAAATTAAAGTTGCTTTGTTCAATAGGGCAAGAAATGATGAATTCAATATAAGAAAACTAAAAAGCAAAATTCCAAATAATGATATATATATATATATATATATATATATATAATTTAGTGTAAGATTATGGGGCATAGAGAAATTAAGGTTGTGGCTAATAATTTAATAGTATAAAATATTTAGAGATCGGCACAATGAGTTGGTCAACGTTTTTCATTTTCAACCTTTTTGTTGGACGGTGGCTTTGTCTTGTGAGTAAATGTCAACAATAATTCTCAATATCCACCCCAGCAAATATTTAAAACCAAACAAAATAATTAAATATAAAAAGATTAGGAAAAAGAAGAGAGAGAGAGAGAGAGAATTTTCAATGTCCCCTTCAATTGTCATTTTCAACATCCAACTCTATACTGTATATAATTGATTCATGCCTTTCAACGTAATGGCAACTCTTTTCATTTTTTTAATTATTTTTTTTTTTATTTTTTGTCCAAACTCCAATGGCTTATAGATAATTAAAACAGTACTACCATACAATTAAATAATGGCAACTATTTCTTTTTTATTTTTTTAATTTTTCTTATTTATAAGCAAAAAGTAATTAATTTTTAATTATCGTACATAATTTGATTAAATTTTATAAATTGAAATATTTAGTAAAATAATTATATAAATTCAATTATCTAAAAAATGTGGTTTTATAATTTAAAATATTTTAATTAAAATAAAAAATATAAAGGTGATTTATGTACTTAATTTTGTGGTTATGTACCAAATTTCAATCAATAAAATGTCATACGAGCATTATTGCACCTAATTGTATATTATATCAATAAAAATAGACGACTAAAGCCATAAAAAGGACAAGATATGCCGCATCACTGTCTGTTATTTTTTCTTATTATTTTATTTTAAACTTTGTCAATCGTCAAATTGTTATGATTATGTATGGCAAAAGAGAATTAAAAATTTTCAGAAAAACAGATATAATTAATTTAAGCTTTGAAAATTAATTATTAATTATTAATTATTATTATTGAGAAAATAAAAATAGAGTTGAATTAGTTTGGTCAAATCATAGTCAAAATAAAAAATGTATATAGGTTTTGAAAGAAAATATCATATAGGGTGTACATGATGATGATGATGATGATGGATTGTACACAGCCCAGAATCAGAGGATCTGAATGTCAGATTTCATTTTAATAAAAAAAATAAAAAGAAAAGTAAAATTAAAGTGTCAGACAAGTAAAAAACCCATAGGTAGCGCAGGTGGGTAAATCAGTCCATATAAAATAAAATATAATAATAATAATAATAATAATAATAAAAGAGCATAACAACAAACAAAAAACAAAAACAAAAACAAAGGCGAACACGCAAGCTCCTTTTACAGGAATCATTTCAGCTAATGTATAGCGCTTGCGTCACCAACTACTCAGTGGACTGCAGCATCAGCATCATCCTTGCTGCTCCTGCACCCACCATCACCATCATCATTCCCCACCCACTCCGGTCCAACCGATTTTACGCAACCCCAATTCTTCGTGGTCCCCTTTTAGTTTTTTTTCTTTTTATTAATATCCATTATTAGATTAATCAAAATTAAATTTTTATTTACTCCACGTAAATAAAAATAGAAGCTTTTTTTTTTCGTCCAAACAAAAAGAAGAAAAATGAAAAGAAAAAACAAAAATAAAACGTATAGTTTTTTATTTTCTCTATTATTTTCTTTTCTTTTTTTAATATGAACATGGCATATTGTAAATAAAGTCCTATTTTAGAAATAAAAAGGAAAAAGAAAAGAAAATTGGAATGATGGAAAATTATCTGTTGGAAAGGGGCCATAGGGCTGTACGTGGCAGCACCGCACGATTGTTGGGAGTGGGCCCATATTCACGAGCGAATCTGTCGGTAGCAGAGGAGGTCACGGCGGCCTAACGTTACCCACTACACAAAGACATAAACAAAACACAAACTACATGAGAAAAGGAGAAGTAAATGCCCTTTATTGTTGGTGTTGCTGTCTGTCGTACAGAAACTCCGTGATCCTGTCGGTGACGGCGGCGGCGCAGCGGCGTCGTTTTGTACGCTGTCGCATAATGAGGGCACAGCCGGTTAATGCCGACTAGCGGTGCCGTTAACGTGTTACGTGTGTGTATATATACATACATGCTTATACACATGACACATGTCATGGCTAATATATATAGATGTTGATGATGGATGATGACAAATGATGGCGGTGGGGATTGTGTACGTGTATGTTGACTGAGTCTCTCTAGACTTTCTGGACGTGGCAGACGCATTGCCAGTCCCATCAATGTCGTGGGCCTCTTGCAAAGTTCATTGTCTTTGTTCGTCAGTCTCTACTTTCTCATTTTTTCTTTTTTTTTTTTTGCTTTTTCTGCATGAAAAAATAATATTGTTTTGTTGATTATTATAACTATAATCATATAATTATTAATTTATAATTAGAGGCAGCCAGAACAAAAAAAAATATGAGAGCATTTTAATTTTAACCCATTGAAAATGAAAAATCCACGTATGATTTGATGTGATCAAGAGGAGATTGAGATTGAGATTGGAGGGTAGCGATACCAGAACAGGATGGTTTGTGAAACAATGGGCTGTTATATGTATTGTAAAAATAATAATAAGGGAAGGGAGGAGTGAAACACGTGTTGAAGAAAGGAAGAGCCGCACAGCACATAAGCCATGGGGGCTTTGTTAACCAGAGAGGACGGTGGCGCAATCTTACCCGCTTATTCTGTGGGCCATTTTTCCCCTTTGGATAAAGTGGGTCCTCTCCTATAATACAGATGTTGATTAATATTTTCCCTTACTAATTTATGATTACCAATTTTCCTATGATCATAAATAAATATGAAGACTCCAACCAAACTTGCTGTAGAAGCATCTATATAACAAGTTACATGTGTAATCAAGTGACTCGAGCATTTGTCAAATGGGACCCGACCCGACCCGACCCCACCCCAACCAACCAAATCACCAAGGAAAAGGAAATCTAGCGATTCTCATCTCATGAATAATCAAATAAACAAATATTACAACCCAAAAGAAAAAAATTCATTAAATATTAATTTTTATTTGGTTTAGTATGTCCATATTGGTTGAAGTCCTCAAAAGTATCCAAACAAAATTTGGCATCAATATTCAGCATATAGGCTAATGATCATCCACCACATCAAAGATTTATAGCTTGTGGCTCCGAAGACTATACATTAACCAAAAGTTGTATGTCATCTTGCAGCATATTCTTAACGACTTTCTCCATCGCTTGAACCAGGACGAGCATCTAAATTAAATTCTTCTGTCACCTCCTCAGCTATCCTCCATCTGTATAATTTCATGTCCACATAACTTGGTTCTTTTAACTCAATTCAGATGTGAAATTATAAAGAAAAAAGTGCTAGAAGAGCTCCATTCAAGTTAGTACCTTTCGAGCACAAACTTTCCTTCCTTGTACTTTTGGCCTTTGTCATGTGCTGCCACCTGCAATATATCACGATTCACGACCCTCTTAAAGATGTTAAAGCCAAGGGTAAATACAGCAATTCAAGTTAAATAACATGACGAAGGGATTACAAGGGACTTTAAATGGATATAATTGACAATAGTTTTCACATGGATAGAGAAACTTTCATATCCTACCAGAGAATGGTCTCATAGGATTGTATTTACCACGAAACTCTTTCCAATCTGATATCTTGCTGTTATATTTTCTTATCCCAAAAGAAAAGTTATTGTGCAAGACTTCAAAAGATGAACTCCTCTTGGAGAAAATAAAATCATGCCATTTTGAAAAAGTTTTATGCTGATTAACTTGATTCATAAGGACAAAATTTCATTAAAACCGGAGTTTTTTCTCATCAAATCAGAAGGAGCTTACATATTTCCACCCAAGAAGTTGTCCACAGCAACAACAAAATATATCTTCCACAGTATGTATACCAGAAAGCATCATCCTCTCCTCTGCTGGCCCAACTGTTACATTCACCCTATAGGACAGGAAAAGTTGAACTTTTATTATTGGAAAAGTTGAACAACTGACTGATTCAGATGCCAACAACTCTGCTGTGCTGATGACCTCATTATAGAGTTCGGTACAGTTGGTGGATAATGATGAGCTCTACTGGAAATCCTCCATTTAAAGATCAGTTAAGGGATTTACTGAGACAAGTAAAGAACTAGTTTTTAAAACACCATCATTAACCAACAATCCCAAGTGCATTATTAATCTTCTTTAAGCCTTATAGGCCTTATATCCATTCATTACAAGAAACAAATTCACGTGAACATACATTAAAATTCAACAACCAATCTTCTCAACCTGAACATATGCACTCAGCCACTTCTCCAAAGAACTACCGCAAGAATAACAAAATAATAGTATGCAACCAAATAGAAAGATGTTAGAAACTTACACGTTGCTGAATAGGTATGCCCTCCCTTTACGACAGTTGAAGGTCTGATCCATCACAAACCAGAGAGTCAAGAAAAAGCATTGCCTTGCTGAATATGTATTTACCACATAGAAAGAAACGATAGAGCATGTAACTGATTAATCAAATAAACTGAGAAAACATGTCAAAATCAACCCCATGTTAGCGTCCTGTCAAACAAATATCAACTTTAGCCTTTTATCACCAAACCTTGATGTTGTCATAGACCAATCCTTATTAACTTGGTCACAAAAAAATTATATAGTTTATTAGGTCCAAATTGCAAATGCTAATAGCTTAAAAGAAGTAGGATAATAAATGTGATAGAAGCTAGAATTTATATTATTTAAATTGCTGGAAGAGGACAGCTCACTGCTTCAAGAAAACTGAAAATAAGAAATAACATAACTCTGACTTAAAGTTACCATGTCATGAGTCAAAGACTGAAGCCATTTAGACCATACCATGTGCTACTTTAGCTTGTACCATAATGCTCACTAATTTAGAAGTTATCGTTACAAGCTAAATAACTGTAGCTTACTTACTGATCAAGCACCGACTAAATTCAACCTTTTCCGCCCCATTAAGCCAGATAGATAATTTCCTTTCTGATTATACTCAAGCTTGCGGTTGAGTGAATAAATGGAGAAATACAACTAGGCAACACCACAATAAGGTATACCACAACAGGTTCAACACCAATGAAGGCTAAATTTCACAGCTGGACCATAAATTTATTAGGTGAAGAAATAACTGAATAATTGTCAATGAAGGGTGAACCAAAGCAGCAACACACGAACAGTAGTAATACACAGAAAGATAGGAAAAAAGAAATAATAGCAAATGGGGAAATAGGATAAGTGAACAATGCAGAAGTTTTCCAACACCATGGCTAAAAGGAAAACTCATCCTATCTTTCCTTCAGTGATTTCAATAGCAATGACAAGATTATGAATGTAATTACTTATATATCTCAAGTTCCAGTCATGTTTGACATCCTGTTTTGGTTGTATTCATGTGCACTGAATATGAATTTTGCATGTGCACCGAATATGAATTTTGCATGTGCACTGAAAATCACAAGCTACAATATTCTAAATAAGCAAAGCTGCCCCACAGCATTGAGAAACAAATTGTAGCAGAGCAACGATCTTTATTTACAAGAGAATTCCAAGGCTTTACAGCCATTTTCCATTGCACAAACCTAAAATTAATTTTAGTTTGTCAGAGCTAAAGTTCTTGCTTTCTAAAGAATAATAATCTCTCCAGCGAGCCAAGTACACTCCAAGACGTTTTTCTAAGTTATAAAAATAAAAGTCACGTCTTTCACCTGTGATCTTTCCTCAATTACCTAAGGCCCAAAGTAGCTTGATGACGTTATTTACCAAGCTTATCAAGCAGCAATTAATATTGCACTCACTACCCAGTTTCTCAAAATGATAAGCAATTAATCGGGCTCGCAAAAAAAAAAAAAAAAAGGGTACTGTAAAGTATTTGCCCATATCATTTATCATCTGTTAGAGCCGTTATATCATAACTGAGGCATGCTCCAAATTTCAGCAGTTTGGAAAAAAATCAATCGATCAGACTACACCATCGGAAAGAATGCACAAACCCCCTCAATTGAGAACCATCTAGCCCCAAAACAAAAAATCACTTTCACCTCAATAAAATTGAATAAATTACACCAATAACACGGTCCATGCATGCCTCAAAATCCCAATTCCCGATCACTAGCAGCAAACCAAAAGAACTGATAACTAAATTGCTTCACTCAGTCAATTCATTTTAGCTTGAACTATAATCAACAATCAAATACCCATTTAGTATTTACTAAGACCCCTAGGAAACTATCCACTTGTAAACGATCCGTTTACTTATTCAGGGAATAATCAATCCAAATAATTACAAAAACATGCAAATTTCTTCACCAATTAAAGAGAATTCTGATTCTTTCACTAATTATCAAGCAAAGTTTAAGACTCGGGGAAGAAATCGAAGAAGAGAAAGGAGAGTGCTTTTAGTACCCGAGAAAGAACATCGTCGGCGAGAGCGAGAGGGGTATCGCAGAATCGGCACCGATAACACCTGCCATCTAAATCAACCAGAAATATTCTCCCCATCAGCTCCAACTCCTAATCTCCTATAACTGGCTTCGCATGCCAGCCGCCCCAAAGGAATTTGTAACAGCTACCAGTCAATAACAAAAATAACAAATGCCTAGGACAAGTTTACGTTTCAACCATCCGTTTTTTCTTTTATTATACATAATAATAGTTGCTTTTACTTGTGGTATACGCTTATAACCTTTATCCATAGAAGATCTACAATTAATAACGTACTATTAATTTTATTTATTTCTTGCAGATATTCTTAAATTTCACAAATTTTTTAATATACCTCCATTAATCCACTTCATGCATGAATTCACCATATATTAGATGTCGGAGATGAATATTAGTATCTTTAAATTCCGCATGGTTTTGATTAATTTTATTGCCAAAAATGGAGTATATTTCCTATTTTATATTTTAAAAATTTCCAACGTTGATTCCTGCAATGGAAAAAAAAAAAGAAATCGTGTCCTTAACTCGAGCATATTTTTCAAATCATGCTAAACACGAATCAGAAAACAAGATGTCTGATAGCCAATGGCGATGATAACCACGACATGCTATAAGAATGAGAGTTAATGATACTAAAATAAATAAATAAATAGATTTAATTACCAAACACAAAAAAAAAAAATGAAAACAATATGACGTGTCATTTTTTGTGGGATTGATCTCTTGCTTATGTCATCAAATGCCCAACCATTGCCTAGTTAATTAACTAACCTCAAATTCAAACTATTATTATAGCTCATTCAGACGCTTTCACTGCTAAATTACACTTTTATACTAAACATAAATAAAATAAAAAATAAAAGAAGGGCAGCAACGTCGTCGTGTTGAATAATTCCAAGAGAGGGCGGCCAACTAGTAGTAGTGGAGCCTTCTAGAACCAAAAGTTCTAAAATGAGCTGCTAAATTACGCAGAGGAATAGATAGAAAGGGGTGTCAGTGTCACCTCCAGAGGCACACATGTCCACTTAAAAATGCAGCAAAGCCAGCAGCCAGCCAGCCGGCCGGCCGGCCCACACCCTGCACCCACCACCACATCCACACCTAACCCTTTTCTTTATTTATGATTATTTTAATTTCGGCGGTTGTTTTTTTTTTATAATATATTTTTGGGTGCTATCGGGCGCGAAACGTGGCGTATCAATAGGCAAATCTGCCATCTGAATTGGTGGGGGAATCTTGAAAAGCTTAATTAACGCTCACCGCTGGCGCAAACTGTCTGTCTGTATCGGACACGTCGCCTTGCCACACGGCTACTCTGCGCCGTACTTTTCAGCTTAAATTATTCAAAAAAACTATCAATCATTGCTATGGAGTCTATACAATGCATTTTCCAAATCTTCCCATGCGTCAGCTTCACCGTGCATTACATTTATTTATAACTATAAAAGGTTGAACCTTTTTTTTCTATATTCATAATAATAAATTAACATTGATCAAATTATTGTTCTTAATATATTTTTCGCATTATTATATATACTAAACTTAATATTTCCATAATTTTTCATGGTTGAATTAAAAGATAATCAATTAAAATATTAAAAGAAAATTAAATTAATATACCTAATGTGCAAATTAAAAGGAAATAGGACAAAATTAATGATGAATGAAAGATAAAAGATAATGAATAAGTTGATAGGAGAAAAATTATGAATGAACTTTAAATTTTATTGGAATGTAAAAACACATATATGCATCTAAAATAAATATGATTGTTTGTAAAGTAAAAAAAAAAAAAATTTATATATTTTAAATATCAAATTTAGTACCCATATCAAAATCATAAAATTAATCATATAAATCCTAATTAAATATTATTATATTATTTTAAATATCGAATTAAAATCTTTTCCACTGATATTATTATAATTTATGAAAAAAAAAACGTTTCTTAAAGCATTTTTTTCTGTCTTCCAATGGAGATTCAGATATGTTTTAAAATACATGAAATTTTCATTTATTGAGAGCACAGTGAATTATATATATTTTCTCAATAAAAATTAAAGAATATAATAATTATTTTATAATTCGAACCTTATTAAATAAAAGACCAGTTTTTGGATAAATAGAGGTAATCGTTTCAAGTAGACATAGTTCTCTTGAAAATTATTAATACAAATGACAAGAAAGAAGTGACAAGACAATGGAATTAGGCACCTAATCACAAAGTAATCGTCAATTTCCTCCAAAGGTTATCCTTTTCTTTATATAGAGCTCACACGCGGAAAAAAAGTTTTAATTCGACGTGATTAACAATTTAAATAAGGTTATTACGTGAACGATTAGTTAATTATTAAAAATATCGAACTTTTTTTTATTAAAAAAAAAAAAAAAGAAAAGCGAAATCTTGTGCATAGATATCGACGACCAAAGATCGGGACCCACCAAAAGCGGCAGCCGCGCTTCCCCACTTCCATTTCCAGCGCCCGCGTCCACCTGGGCCCCCTTCTTGTCTCCATAACCTACTTTTTCTAATAAAAAAATAAAATGAATCCACACACTCTCTCCTTCGAACACGTGCAGTCCATACACGAATCTCGAGAATTACTCAGTCAACATAGCACTGCCTTTCGGTCTCTCACCTTGTAACCCGCTTTCTTGTCATCTCACGCGCCTGTGCTGACAAGTAGAAGTAGACCAAACCACTGTTTTTCTTTTATCATTAGTGTGCTGTGATCATATTACATTAATTTTGTAAGGATAATGATCCTATTAATATACATTTAATTTAATATTTTTCTTATATCAATGGACAAATAATATTGGATCAGTAAACAATTATCATTTTAACAATATGCTCTTGCTTCCTAATCATAATTAATGAATGGTAAATAGTACTCGAACCCAGTAAAAGGACTTTTGACAGTAAAATCAGTTGCTTTTCAAATATTAGTAAAGATAATTACATTCCTTTAAACAGTGATATTCTCCCATATTAGGGAAAATAAGTAGGTATTACATTTACATCGCTTCATCTCTAAACGCAACCTATGGATCATCGTTCAACGTAGTTCTATAGTATAAAAAAATTTAAATTTTAAAATACACAAGACGGCAAGTCGGCTGCTACCAATATTATACTATTAAATGTATATTATTCCTCTGAATGAACACAGAAAGCCACGTGGCGACCAGTACTAGTGTTAGCTATCAACACCGTTTCCCCACGAATCTTAAGCGTTGCTATTACTGACACAAACACCAACGCCGATATGTTGCCCCAGTAAATTCCGGCTAAATTCGCCGGCGAGGATATATAAATTGAACAGGAAAAAGGGTTAAGGATAATATTCTTGTTAATCCAATGATTAATATTACTCGATTATAGAAAGAAAAAGGTGATACAGTGATTTAACTAATTATCAACAACAAAGAGAAACTCTCTGTTGCAAAAAGGCTTTCAGCAACTACGTATACACAGGGATTAAAAAAACCCAAATAGATGACAAAACAAAGCTCTTTGCTTTTTTGGGGGGGATTTTGTTTTTTCTAAGTCCAATTTAATTCCTATCTGAGAAAAATAGGAAAAAAAATAAATTTCCATGAGAAAAGGAAAATAATTATTGGAAACGCTTGGAGGTTCGTCATCTCCGGCCAAAAAAATCACGCAATTTCCGGTTTTGGAGGGAGATTGAGATCGAAATCAAGATTTCTGCGCGGCGGGTTGATCTCCTGTTGGTTCAAATCAATGACTGAGGATGAATCAGAATCACTCTGGACCCCACCGCCATTCACAGCGCTAAAGATCGCCTGATGATGGAGATGATGCTGTTGATCAAAGAACAACCGCTGATACTGACTCTTCATCATCGCATCAAAATAAAGGACGTGTTGATGATTGACCACCGGCGGTGTAAAAACACCGCCAACCGCCGGTATAGGCTGGAAAGGGAACCTGACGGCGGCCGATGGACCCAGATTAAGATCTAAGGGAGATGAGGATTCCATCATCATAGCAGGTGTCTCCCGGCTCGACGACTCCACGGTGCTACTGGGGCTCGGGCTCGGATTGTTTGCTCCGGTATCAATCTTCTTGTTTAAAATAATATTCTTGTTCACATTTTCGCTGGCCAACGGGAAATTAGTCTTGGCTTTAGCGCCCCGGAATTCACGAGCGGCGGCGTCATAAGCACGAGCAGCTTCCTCTGCCGTGTCAAAGGTGCCGAGCCAGACTCGGCTCTTTTTGCCAGGATCTCTGATCTCGGCGGCATATCTACCCCACGGCCTCTTCCTCACCCCCCTAAAATGCACCTCCTTAACAGCAGCAGCACCGCCGCCGCAGCTACCGTTAGGTTTAACGGCCGCCGTCTTCTCTCTCGGCGCCATTTAACGATATTAAGGGTAGTAAGTGTCGGTTCTTTTTTTCTCAATTAAGCGAAAATGAAAACGAGAGGAGCTGATAGCTAGGAGAGGGAAGGGAGAAAGGGTGGTTTTATATAGAGAGTGCGTGGGGTAAGGGAGGAATCGGCGAGGAATTGAAGGTGGGGGCACGCAGTCAACGAGTGATTTGACTGAGAGGGGCGGCTGCGGGATGGAAGATTACGTGGCATGTGGGATGTCGAGATAGCAAAGGACCATAAAAACGGGGTATCATCATCATTATCATTATCCAAGGGCTGTAAACGCAGAGTGCATTGGGTGCGGTAGCGTTGTCTACTTCTCACACTCTCTTACTAAGCGCGTGATCAAACAGTAAACATACTAGTCAATGATGAAGCAAGTACTTCAGAGCACGATCATTAGAGGAGCGCGTGAGGTAGAGGGGAAATAACGGGAAAGTGGTAAAAAAATAGTTGAACAAGTTGTCGGCATATTCTGCTATCTCGCCGCGTGACTTGGATCGGTTTTTGATTAGATTGAATTAGAGAGAGAGAGAGAGAGAGAGATATGGCTGCTTTGGTTGGTTTGTTCTCTCTCTCTCTCTCTGTCCTTTTTACAGGCTTTTTTAAGCTCACGCCTTTATCTAACCCTTTGAACCGCTCGTGTGGACCAACAAGAAGGAAGTTCGATCTATAACCAATCAAATATCGTCACGCGTCCTTTGTCCCATAAGTGTGTGCAATGCCCAAAGCCTAGAGACCTAACTTCTGCTACCACATGATTTCTGACACCCGGTTTCAATTTCAACCGACAACTTTCATTCTCTCACCTTACTTTTCTCTTTCGTGTACTTCACGCTCCTTCCTTCCCACTCCATTTGCTCTTCCTTCCCCATTTAACCACCACGTACCTTTCTTCTTAATCACCTTATCTACGTGCCAATATTTATTTCTGGTATTTAAAATTAATTTACCTAATAATTGGGGGATTAAAAATGAATTTATTTTTTCACGTACACATGTTTCACGGTTGGGTCAAAATAAATTGTAAAATCCCTCTTAACAGTAACATTTCAAATTTCTAACCGTATACTTTATCAGTAAAGTTTACAATAAATTGTTATTCCGTTCTATTTTAATAGTAATATTTAATTTTTTTTCACAATCATTAAAACAATGATTGAAATCTATTAATTTTTTAAAATTATACAGTTGAACGTCTAAATTGTTCTTCCTCCTCATTTAATTTTGTTAGAAAACACCTAATAAATATATATGTAAAATTGAAAAAAAAAATAATATACTCTCAAAATTTTATATAAACACTTAAAATAAAATAATATAAAATATTTATTTATTACTATTAAAATGGAACATATAGTATATTAGGCAAATCAAAGATCACAAAGTACTAATATAATATAATTATTTTAATTAATATTCTACCTAGTATGAAAAAGCTAAAACGGCAATAACAATTCTTGATTGCCTATCATGTTACCTAATCACCAGCAATATTTATTTATCTTTAATGTAAAAAATGCCGGCATTTGGCAATAGAGTTGGCAAGTGAGGAGGTGCTTGCCTTATAAAAACAGTTGAAAATAAGCAATTAAAGCCCAAAAGTTTTGTTGTATTCATATTTGACTATTAAGATAACGCCATTCAGTAAGAGCCAAATATCAAAGGCTAAACGGTAGGTCCAATGTGTTCAATGTGGGAGTTATGACATTAATTTGTTTCATTGATTCTGACTTCCTCTCCACCTTCCTAGCCAACTAATTAGATTCTATTTTAAAATATAAGCTGTTTTGAATTAGTTTTTTATAAATATTTTAAAGAATAATAATTAATATTTTTTTAATATATAATAATAATAATAATAATAAAAATAATGCACGTTAGACTCTATGAACTAAACTTTTCATTTTTGGGGATGATTCTATGTAGAAGCATGTATGATTGGTAAGAATATTAGTAGTTAAGATACAAAGTATCACTATCTAGATAATCCACAAATCAATATTATATTTCTATTATAATAATAATATAAATGCTTCCTAGAAGAAGAAGAAGAAGAAGAAGAAAAATATTATAAACGCCGTATAATAGATACACCTAATCTTGGCTGCCCATGATTTTCTAAAATTTCAAGCTGTAAAAAATCCAAACAAGTCTGCACAAATATTTTGGCTGTCGGAAATCTAACAAAGAAAGAAAATTCCACGTGTCCAAATTGACTTAAAAAAAATATATATATATAAAATTAAACTTGAGATCTCTAGAAATACAGCAAAGCAAATGGGTCTAGAGGCATTGTATTTGTGCAGGTGAGGTAACAAACATGAAACACATTGACAGGCGTCGCTTTTAGAATAGAAATGCCGCCACCTGTGGCTGTCCTTAATTGCACTGTTTAATGTATGGTGTAGCCACCGTGGAAGCAACGTTTACCACTCATTCTTTTTATTACTCATTTCTACTCCTTAATTTTTATATTTGAACTAAAATGGCATTTAAGTAAAATTTTATCCGCAGAAATGATTTTAAATTTTAAGATTATGATATTATAAGTAAAATTTACCTAAAAATATTAATTGATATAATAATTGATTTGATATGACAATAGATTTATATTCCAGTCATCACTTCGATGCTTAAGAAATGTGAATCATAAAGAAAGAGAGAGAGGAAAAAACAGGATGTGAAAATTGGAGTTTTGGGGTTGTAAATGTCAAAGGTGGGAAAGCAAGAAATGGCTGCCACTAACATATGCATTTTAAATTTGGATTTATGAAAGTGATGTGAAACCTTTTATATGCTCACATTCATAGTCAAATGTAGCGTGTTGACTATTAATTTACTTGGACTTGTTTGATACCATTCTTTTCTTAGTCACAGTCAAATACCCTAAATTCCATTTTAATCTATAAACTAAAAAATAAATATCAACAAAACAATCATTGTAATGTCCATAAATTCTATCAGCTTTAGCTAGCTACATTACTATATAATCTAAATTTAAGAAAGTTTTTTCTTTTTTTTTTTTTTTATCAAAAGAAGAAAAAAAATTAAATTATTTATAGATTTCTATTTCTCTAAATTGAACGATTGGAATTTCTTTTTGGCATTTTCTTCTTAATCATGAGACATTGGATTAAACATCCATAAAAAAGAAGCAACAAATCTAATAAAAGATCCCGTTCACACCACTCTCAGCAGCCTAGCCATTTTCCATGCTCTTTCAATGTTCAATCAAAGACAAGTTGTTCAAAACTGGAAATCTTTAGGTTTTTTTTTTTTTTTTTTTTTTTTTTTTTAATATATTATTTATATTCAAGCGTGTTTAAAGTGTGTTTGTTTTGTTTTAAAGAAATGGAAACAAACCTCAAATTGTGTATTGTCCGTAACATCACAAACATTGAATTAGTAAAACTCATCAAAGTCATGTCAAGACATGTGGTTTTGGTTTTGCTAATTACGTCAACCAACCGCGTTGTTGTTTTGGTATAAGTCATTCATAAACAAATCAAAATATTTTTCAAATACAATAATCAAGGCAATAATATTTATTAGAGTACCATATTTAAAATATATTACAAATTGTTCATTTTAAAGAAAGAAATATAGAATAAATAAAATAAAATTTAATTTACATATAAGATGGAGGAAGTAATTAAAATTACGCAATTCAGTTCCAAAGAGTTTTGAGCAAGATTTTAATAGAATTCACATAATTAATAAAAAAATCTATTTGCTTTTACATTCACAGATCATATTAAGAAACCATAATTTAATATCAGAAATGGATCTCTTACTTTAAAAAAAAAAAAAAAAATTAATTAAAGAAAAATCCACTGTCTTTGTCCGTACATCATTGTATGCTAGAGTTGACTGCACCAATTTTTTGGTACTCAACAGCTCTTTCTTTAAGAAAAATTGGGTCTATGAGACTAGCTATTCGAGAATGGGCCTAGAGTCATGTCATTGCAATGTTGGGCTTTTGGCCCTAAATAAACATCCCCAAAATCATAACTCGAAAAGTTTTGAGTCCACCTTGGATCTAAGACTTCAACTGCGATTAACTTCGAGTCGGCAATTCAGCACATCCGCCATTGATGGGTTAAATTACTGATTAATGATATTATTGATTTTTAAACATCTGGTGTCTGAAGCCTAATACATTAATTAATCTAGATTTATATCGGGTATGTTTTTGAATTGTCAAACCCTTTCTTTCTGAGTCTTTTAACTTATATCTTGAACTCGAGACTTTTATTTAAAGTAAAAGAAATCTAAATCATATCATCACATATGTCTCGGTACTTGATGGTATTATTATTACTATTTGCATTTCATATTATTTTAATGGTATTCATTTTCAGGTTTAAACTCAACTTGAATATGTTAATAACTGATTCGCAGTATATTTTTTTTAACCAAGTTTTGAACAGTTTATCGGGGACGTAACTCACCTGCAGTACTAAAACCAAACCAAGAACTATTCCATAAACAGTAATAAGTAAACCGTTTTATTCGGTTTTCCTGGTAAACGTCATATTGCGGGAAAAAGGGTTATGGAAATGGACTAACTTTAACTACATGCTGCACGTGGCGGAAGCCCAAAACACAGCCGCCAATTTGTTGCTTGCGTCTACACTAACAAAACTCTTCAAGTCAAAAATTCAAAGTAAGAAAACCTCTTCAAAAGTCGTTTTTGTCAGTTGCTAAAAAAAAAAAAGAAAAGAAAAAAAAAAAATCCAACAGCCAACAGCTAATTGAAGTCTACCTCCCTCTCTTAAACGAAAGACTACTTCAATGGGTCTTCTCTTCAATTCGTTGACAACTCCACTAACTAAAACCCTAACGAACTGTAAAACACTGTTCTTTCGTAATATCCCAGAAATCCCAGTTTCTTGTGCCGATCTCCGCCGTCTGATTCCTCCTCCATGGCTTTTAATCGCCTCGACCCCAAATCCGCTGCGGATAAGGCGGTCTCTGTTATTGGATTTGGCTACGATTTGACTTGTGATATCAGATTGTCTGCTTGCAAGCCTGGTCCTTTAGGGTCCAGATTGATTGAGCTTGACCCGACTCTTACCCGCGACCTCGTTGTTCCTGGTGGGATTATTGTTCCAAACGTTTCCAGTGCAGTCAAGTGCGATAAGGGAGAGCGTACTAGGTTCCGCTCTGATGTTCTCTCTTTTAATCAGGTAAATATACTCACTTTTGTGTTTGATTTTTTTTTTTTTTTAAAGTTTTTCAAGATTTAGTGTTAAATTAGGGAGGACAGTTGCTTTCAGGAAGTGCCTGTTGTTCTTTTTCCTTTTTTTTTTTTTTTTTTTTTTTCCAAGTGTTTGGTGTGCAATTTGGTCAACTCAATACTTATAAAAAGAAGCTGATTTTGATTTGGATAATATACTGAAATTGCTGAAATTTGTATAATTGTCCATTTCGATTTGTTTGGTAAAACTGATAATCCATTTCTTTAATTGATATAAATGAATTCCATGGAATTTTGTGGGATTCATTAGGGATTCAACATCATCATACCAAGTTCTACTGTTTGTAAATCAATCCGAAATTTCCAATCTCTCCATATTAAACAAGGAGTAAAGATTGTTTATGATTCTTATTATAATTTGTAATTTTGTCTGACTCAGCCTATACACATTTTATTGTAGATGACGGAGAAGTTCAATCAGGATCTTTCTTTGTCAGGTAAAATTCCTTCAGGACTATTTAATGCGATGTTTGACTTCAGGGGATGCTGGCAGAAGGATGCATCTTCCGTGAAAAACCTTGCTTATGACGGTTGGTTCATAACTTTATACAACATTGAGTTGGAAAGATCCCATTTAACCTTGTCTGAGCAGTTGAAACAAGAAGTGCCTACTTCATGGGACGCTGCTGCTCTTGCTGAGTAAGTTCTTTAATGCTCAAAGCTCATCTCAATTTACATATAATTGCTTCTCTAATTTGAATAACATGCAAAATGTTACAAAGATAAACATTTTGAGCCTTAAATACTTCCCAGTGTCCTTTACATTTGTGACTTTGTGTGTTGGAGTTGGATTTAGATAACTGAGCCAAGTTTCTGTAACAATGTGTGTTTCTGTGTTGAAACTAATAAATGATTCATAACCTTTTTAGTTATAGCCTGTAGGAATAAAACGTATATGAAAATAAAACAATTCAAGTTAGATACAATTTAAAGACCAAGTGACAGATTACCTTCACACAGTTTAAGTAAGCCCTTAAAGTAACTAATATTCCCTAATAATTGAAATAGGCTGATGAGACTGCACGATCAGATATATATATATATATATATATATATATATAAATGAAGTCATCATCTGAATTGACAACTCTGTCTACACCTATTAGCCCCTATATGAAAAGAATTATGAGAAGTTATAATGCTTGCATATGAGTTTCGGCTGAAGCAAAGTAACTAACTGCTTTTCTACTGACATGCCAATTTATTGATTGTGTGACTTTTCAGATTCATTGAGAAATACGGTACTCATATTGTTGTTGGGGTAAAGATGGGAGGTAAAGATGTCATACACATGAAGCAGTTGCACAAGTCAAATGCTCAGCCTCCTGAAATGCAGAAAATTTTAAAGCAATTAGCTGATGAGAGATTTTCTGAGGGAAATGCCACAGAACTGTCAAGACAATCAAAGGTATATGAAAGTGCAAATTATGATAACTATGAGGATCATTTTTTTTCCTTGATATAAGATGTATGATACATTACAAATATCAGACGATGTAGACAGAAGAAGGTGTTACCAAATGACTGGACCTGTAAAGAGAAGTCCATTGGAAATTGTCTGAATGTCACTTTCTCAGGCATCTAGCTGCTGTTTTTTTACTTCTTGGCCTGGAAGTCTTCTAAAAAGGACTTGGATATAATTATTATGAACTTGGAAGAAAAATGCTAACTTTATCATGGCTGCAGAAGTATGCAGCAAGCTTTCTTAACTGCTCACTTTTTTGACGCTAAAACTATCTGCTCCAAGTCAAATCATTAAACTTTATATGTAAAGCTAAATCAACAACTCCATTCCTTATCAAACTTCTCTCTGTTATTTACTGTTTCTCTTTCTTATTTCATTTTGTAACTGCTGCTAGTAGAATTTAATGAGGCACTTTATTCGTCTTCTAGGAGCTTTATCAGCAGTTTTGCACTAAAACCATTTTTTTGCTTTCAAAATTTCTATTCATCATTCATTTTTCATTTTCGTTGAAAATTGACTTTTACATTCGTCAAGGGAACTAAGTTGACTGAAATCAACAGTGTGTATTTGATACTTTTTGGAATCTACACTTCTAATTTTCATTACGAGCAATAGAGAAAGCAATAAGCATAGTGGTGGCAACTCAGATTTAAGCATGAGATCAAGTTAATATTGAGTGTCCTGGGAATAATTTCTTAATATCTTTGGTTTTAAAATAAAGTTATTGAAATGTAATTTGGACAGATAACAATGAATGCCCCTTTTAAAGATGCTATTCCTATTTATCAATTCAGGAGAAAGATCCATGGGATCTCCAACGAGGATTTGCTACTTCAATTAGGCCACCTGTCATTACTCCCATAAAGAATGAGGTAAATAGTTGTAATGCAACGGCTGAATATGCCCCATGGGACAAGCTGCACTGAACAGACCAAGATTTTTGGTTGATTTATTCATTCTTTTCAGGATATACTGAGCATTTCTATTCGAAGGGGAGGTGTAGATATTGGTCAAAGTCACAATCAATGGCTCTCAACTATATCACAGTCGCCAAATGTTATTTCAATGTCCTTTGTGCCTATAACTTCTCTCTTGAGTGGTGTCCGAGGCAGTGGATTTTTAAGTCATGCAGTGAATCTTTACCTTCGATGTGCGTACATATTTCTCTATTATTAATTTGGTTTCCATAAGATATTGGTTATCCAACAATGGTGTGATCCTGCATTCAAAGAATTACATGTAGTGTAGTCCAAGTTATACAGTAAATCAGGGCTGTAATTTTAACTATATATTTGGATATCACACTGCAAACTAGATATACTGGATTGGTTTCAGGCAAATCCTAGCTCTTGGTTCATAGTGGCTTGTAGCCATACAATGTACATCTTAGCCATTAGGTTTTGACATTCGGCCAGTCTTGCTATACAATTGGTTAGCCTAATCACTCCATGTATGTTTATGTTGGAGCATGTATTCAACTAGATGTTAGAGGACTTGTAGGCAGGTCTTATGGAGAATAATAGATGCACACATTTGATTGACATTTTGCTAGGTGATGATCTTCTAAATGTTCTGTTAACTGGGACTACTTGTAGGGTTTTAACAAATGCATTATGATCTGAAACATTGTTGCATTCAAGTTTCATCACAACTTTGTATTCCTAAGATAATAGTTTGATGTGTAATTGAATCTTGCAGACAAACCACCCATAGAGGAACTTCATCAGTTTCTTGAGTTTCAGGTACCTCGGCAATGGGCTCCAGTATATGGTGATCTGCCTCTTGCTCTTAAGCGCAGAAAACAAGCAACCCCCTGTCTTCGGTTTACCTTTATGGGCCCTAAGCTCTACGTCAATACTATGCAGGTGATTGCTGTATTGCAACACATAGAATATGAAGATTTGAATTGATTCGAGATTTTTTTTTTTTTCTAGTTGTTGCTAGGACCTTGGGGTGGAGGGAAAGGAACATTTAAGGTTACTGGGTTATCATGTAATGTTTAGCATCTTCATAGCCCCCACAGAGATATTGCCTTAGAAAGCGAGAACATTATATTGCTATTTATTTATTTGATATTGAACTCTTAAAATATGCTTTTTACAGAATTTCACAAATGAACATCTTTCTGGTTTTATTAACCTGCTAACTTTTTCCTGTTTTATAAATCCATGCTTTACAGGTTGATTCTGGAAATCGGCCAGTGACAGGAATCCGCTTATACTTGGAAGGTAAGAGAAGTGACCATTTGGCTATCCATCTCCAGCATCTCTCCACTCTTCCCAATATTGTCCAACTGTCAGACGATCATAGTTATGAGCCAATTGATGAACCTGTGGAACGAGGCTACTTTGAACCTGTAAACTGGAGCATCTTTTCACATGTTTGTACTGCTCCGGTGCAGTATAATGATGCCCGCATTGATGACTCTGCTTTTATTGTGACAAGGGCTTGGTTTGAGGTTAAGGTTATTGGTATGAAGAAAATTCTGTTCTTAAGGCTAGGATTCTCAATGGTGGCATCAGCAAGGATCCGTAGGTCAGAATGGGATGGACCTTCATCTTTGTCACGAAAATCAGGGGTTTTCTCAATGTTAATTAGTACAAGATTCAGTGCCGGACTGAATCCAACTGCAAAGCAAGTAAAAGTAGATGTGAATTCTGCAGTTTTTCCTGGAGGTCCACCAACAAATACTCCAAAAATGTCAAATTTTGTGGATACCAAGGAAATGGTGAGAGGTCCAGAGGACTTGCCTGGATATTGGGTGGTAACTGGAGCAAAGCTTTGTGTAGAAGGTGGTAGAATCTCACTCAAAGCCAAGTATTCCTTGTTAGCTATAATGTCGGAGGAGTCGATGATGTTGATGTGAGAAAGCTCACTCGAGAACAAATATAACAATCTGTATTCTGTTGTAAATGATACGTGTGCAATTATTTTCTCAAATTCCGATTCTTAAAGAAACGACTTCAATGGATGTTGTTTGGTGCAAAGCTACTGGCAAATAAGAATCTTCCATCATGTGTTTGGTAATTAGTAATTTATCTTCTGGTGCAACCAAAAATAATAAAACTGACAGTAAATCATGTTGCTCCGAGCACGCTTCGACCTTAAATTAACAGAGTGTTATGGGACATATAAGTGCCGATAAATAAGGAAAAGCTACCAGCAACTAGTAAAGGTGGAGTTTATTTACAACAAGATAGTTTAATTCATCAATATCTGCAATGAAAATAGGGCAGGCAGCAAATAACCAACCTAAATATAAAGGTTTATTCTTTAAATTGAACTGATTCTTGCAATCAATCTCAAAACGTAGGAACTTCATTTTTGATAAACAACATATGAGTTAAAAAATTAAATGTAATACAAAATTCATCTTCATCAAATAAATATAGTTGAGGGGGAAAAAAAACCAGAAAAACGCCTTTGTCAGTATGCCTAAATGTTAAATAATGTATGGGGAGGAGTTAGTGAACAATGAATGAACAATAGACTACTCTCAAATTCTACCAATAATCTCCGCAAGAACAGAAGCCATCTCTGAAATGGTGGAATCTGTTTATGTCTCTCACAATAATCTCCCTCGAGACAATTTTGCAAATGTACTTGAATACAGTATGGCAATCCACACAGATTCGAAGATTCTTTTTCACCCTAATGGGAGCTCCCGGCGGTGTGGCAATCAACCCAAAAGCAACTGCAAGTTTCTCACTGTGGTGGAATAGAAGCTGCTCTTTCTCATTTCGTTCAACATCATGCAGGTCAATTTCTATCATAGGGGCATAGCCGGCTTTATTTAAGAGGTCGCTTAGCTCATCAAGCTTTGCATAAATTTCCTTACTTCTAGAATGGCTTCTATCTCCTACTATAAATGTGTATACCTTGTCTTTCACCTCAATCCAACTCATGCCAGGTTCCTTCTTCAGGCTGCTGTCCTTCATGAGTCTTCTCACCTTTGCAACATCACTCCACATGCCAGCTGCTGCATAAATGTTCGCAAGCAGGACATGGGTACCTGATTTCTCAGGTTGCAGGGCAAAAAGCATCTCGGCAGCTTGTTCTCCAAGCTCAACATTCTTATGGATTCTTGCAGCACCAAGAAGGGCTCCCCACACTGAAGCATTAGCTTGAAATGGCATTATATTTACAAGCTCCATTGCCTCGTCTAATTTTCCTGCTCGACCAAGGAGATCAATCATACAAGCATAATGTTCTTGCATTGGTTCAAAACCGAACAACGTTTCCATTGATTTGAAATATTGTTGAGCTTCAGCAACCAAACCTGCATGATTGCATGCACAAAGTACACTCACAAGAGTTATGTGATTAGGACGAACTCCATCTTTCAGCATCTGATTGAACAATTGGAGGGCTTCTTTCGCATGCCCATGTTGAGCAAGCCCTCCAATCATTGCAGACCATGATACTATTCCTCTCTCAGGTATTTCAGAGAAAGCGAGGTCAGCGTCATCTATGCTTCCACATTTGGCATACATGTTAACAAGTGAATTCCCAGCAAAAATATCTGATATGAATCCAAACTTCAAGACATGAACATGAACTTGTTTCCCTTGTTCATATGCCGACAAATTTGCACATGCATTCAAGAGAGAACTGCAAAGGAAGGAATCCGGTTTGATCTTCCTATCTTGCATCTCCAGATATAGCTTTAAAGCTTCTTCACCTTGTCCATCCTGGGAATAAGCCGTTATCATAGATGTGAATGCCACCAAATCTACAACTGGGCTTTCTTTGAATACTCTGGTTGCACCTTCTGTATAGCCACATTTGCCGTATGTATCAATTAGACTGTTTGCAACGTAACTGTCAGATTCAAACCCTGATTTCACAGAAAGTGCATGAATTTGGCTGCAAAATTGATTATCCTGCAAGCAAGCTACAGATTTAAGCACTGTTGATAAAGTAGTTTGGTTGAACCCCACTCCCCACTGGTACATCAAAGGAAAAAGAGAGGCAGCTTCAATGTCTTCCCCATTTTGTGAATACCCACTGATCACAGTATTCCAAGCAATCAAGTCCTTTTCCGGCATTAACTTAAAAACCAATCTCGCTTCAGCCATTAAGTCGCACTTGGAATACATATCTATGAGTCCAGCACCTACAAAAGAATCTGATCCTATATCCATCTTTATTAATCTGGAATGCAACTGTCTTCCTAATTCCCTGAGACCCATTGCAGCACAAGATTTTAGAGCGATCGAGATGGTAAACATGTTAGGGCAAATACCTGATCTATTCATTTTCCCAAACAATTCTAACGCCCAGTGATGGTACTCATGAAGAACACAACCGGCAGTAATAGCATTCCAAGAAACAACATCAGGTTTTGCTATTTCCTCAAAAGCACGGATAGCTTCTTCTAGCGTCCCTACTTTTGCATACATATCAACTAGAGCATTTGCTGAGAATAGATCGAAATCATACGCAAGCTTTATCGAGTATCCATGAACCTTTCTTCCTTGAACATTATCCTCCAAGTCCGTGCAAGCGTTTATCATACAGGATAAACTAAACTCGTTAGGCCTTATTCCACTCAAAAGCATATCCTCAAACAAACCAATTGCTTCTCTGCATGAATCACTCTGCACATAAGAAGATAACAATGCATTCCATGAAACAACACTCCGTTCTGTGATTGCCTCAAAAATCCTCCTCGCATCCCTTAACCGCCCACATTTCGCATACAAAACAACCAAACTGTTTGCGACAAACTCATCATTCTCAAAACCAGTTACCACCACAATCCCATGAACCTGCCTACCCAGCCACAAATCCTTGGTAATATTACAAGCCTTAAGTACGCTAGGAAAAGTAAATTCGTTGCACTTTACACCCAACAAATGCATCTCATAGAAGGCCAAAATTGCTTCTTTACCAAACCCATTTTGTGAATATCCAGAAATCAAAGCAGACCAAGAAACTAAATCCGGTTCAGTACTTTTATCAACCAGTTTCCATGCATAATGAAAAAACTGGCACTTCGAGTAAAGATTAATCAAAATGTTTCTTATTTTGGGGTCTTGTGTTAAGCCGAATTTGATTACATGGGCATGGATTTCCATGCCCGGAGTCAGAGATTTTGAAGCTGTACATTGAGAAAGGAGCTTCGTGTAGGATAAATTGGACTTCTGGATTGCGACTGAGAAACTAGTGATCTGCGGGTGATGAATAAATTTAGTAGAGGCGTGGACAAAAAATTTAGTAACTTTATTAGAGTAGAGGCTTGGGGTTTTGTGAATGAAGGGTCTAAAAAGTGGGTAATGCGGTTGGTGGAGCTGTTTTTGGAGCGAATGGAGATAACAGAGGTTCATCGTCCATTTGATCATAAACCAGTCGGGATTTGTGCACTCTTCTCACTATATAACTAACGACGGTAAGCAAACAATCGATAAGTCGTTTTCTTTTCTGAATTCTTGCAATTTAGTAGATTATTTTTGGGTTACCTTGGCTCACAAATTGGGAATGTTATGCGATTCCGTCCAAGAATAATTTCAATCTAATGGCATTGCTTTGAAATTCATATTGAATTATATCATATTTTATAGCATCATTCATATATATAATCTCAATGTCTTTGATATAATATAATGAATAAAAGTATCATTTAAAAAGTAATTACTTTTTAAATAGAATTCTCTGTTTCTAAGCATTCATTTCCTTCCAATCTTAAGGTAAACCATCGAAGTAATAACTTCTAAATTTGAATAATTAAATTTTATAGTTTTTGGAGAAAAATTGTTAATGTAACCAATTAATTTTATTTAATTACTTAATAGATTTAAAGATACTACTACATATTAACAAATTTATTTTCAAGATCAACTAAATATGCCTGGTTTCAGCTCCACTTTGAGGAATGTAAATCCAGCTTTAGTCATCTTCAACTACATAAATTCATCATTTCCATTTTAATAGAAATTTGCAAAATTTTCATCGTTCTCAAATTTAAAATTCAACGGAGTTTGAATTTTGCATGCATGTTCACGAACACGCAACCCATAAACACAAAACAGAGTGTCCACCTACCGTCTTCCCTCGATTGATCACCGACATTCGGCACAGATATACAACTGGAAATGACTGATCTTTCTATTGACCCACACATCAAATACAGAGCATATGAAAAAGATCTCTTAACTAATTGCTTGCAAAAATTACAAGACATTATGATTCACATAACAAATTCTCCACCAAACGGTTAATCTTTTTCGCAATTCCTCCACCATATTATATTTGCATACCAACACCAAGCACTGCACCTGACCACCAACCTTCTTGATCCGACAAAACAGAGTGAAATATATATAAACTCCAGAAAAATCGTAAGTTGCCATTTCTCTGAAAGAGGCAAAAGCTGAAAATTAAATCAGATCGAACATTCATGTAGAGTGCTCTGTTGAGTGATCCATTATTAATTTGGGGTTGAATTTTAACCGCTTGGTCAATCTAAACTAAAATCTTATTATTTTCGCCCCCCCCCCAAAAAAAAAAAAAAAAAAAATGTACATAGATCAACGTAGATGCAAGCTACCACTAATCTTCATTAGTACTACTAGTTTTCTTTCCGCGAAGAATCAGTCATCACCCATCTCCACTTCCTCTCTCTTCTTCCTTCACCATCCAACGAAACCCAGAAAACTGAAACCAAATCCATCATAAGCATATTATTACAAGAAGAAATTGATAAGAAATCATCGATTAGATGAAGAATTAATCCTTTAAATAAAATAAAAAAGATTAAAATTTTGATCTTTTCACTTGAAAAAGATAAAAATTGGAACTTTGATAAAAAATGAAATCGAAAATCAAAAATTGAGGTTTGGGGAGAAAGCAAGTACCTGAGGTTACGAACGGCCATAGGTTGGTAAAGAATATGGAAGAAAAAATTAGCTCCATGCAGCAACATTACAACTCCCGTGCAACCCAAAACGAAAAGCTCCACCACCATATCACGTCTTCGAAAAATATCAGAGAGACTATTAATTAGACCTCGAGATGAGAAGAGAAAGCTTTGTCGAGTTTCAAACCCATCGCTTTTAATATATCAGCAACCTTAAATAGGGGCAATTGTGTAATTATAACGGGGTGTTTAGTTTTTAATTTCTGCGACCAGGATGGGACGTAATTGGACAAATAGTGGACTAAAGTTAGCTCTGGTGATTAGAGACCGTTAGATGAAATTATCTATAGATGGGCGGAGGGAGATTGATCCACGTGTAGTAGAAGTGGATAAAGGGTAGAGTTTTGAAGTTATGTTAATGTATTTTTTTATATTTGTTGAGAATTGGAGGTAGTGGTGGTGGTGGAACACCGACCTTACCGTCCAATAGAATATGGAAATGAGCTTTCCTTTATCTTCCTCTGTTTTTTTTGTTAATCGTTAACCGGCACAAAATGGTTAGTGATGATGACTCAGTAATGACCGACCCGCCGCCGCCAACCTCCGTTAGGTGACAAAATACTAAACAAGTATGGTGCTTGTCCAATTGGGACGCATCAGTTTTGTTTGGTTACAAGAGTAATCTTCCTTAAGTTGATAATTTTTTTCCAACAGTTGTCGGTCTCGAGTGGCATAATATTAATAATTGAGGATGAGAAACTTTTTGACATTGTTTTAGAATATCCATCCCACTTTTCTGTATCATCTATGTGGATGATTATTCATTTGAAATAGTTTAAATATTAAAATTATTACAAAGTCATTTTAATATTTCATTCCACAAATGTTAAGGATGTCATCAGCTTCTAACGTAACCAACAGAAAAGACTTAACAGATTTCTTCCATATAGTTTACTTTTGAGGGAACTCAACAAAGGCAACAAATATTACAGAATTAAGCATTACACATTCTTCTCCCTCTACACTATCCACTTGTGCAGGAACTGAAAGAGGAGTAACATTGCTCTATAAGATGATGATCATGGATGCTTTGCTGTGAATTGGCGTTCAAAGAGTTTATCTTGCAAGACAAACTATTCATAAATTAAAAGTCTTCTGTGAACAGAAGATCATTGTTTCTGCAGAAGGTAGTACAATTCAGAGGAGGAGATATCTATCATCCAGCAATTATTGGGGCTGCTTCAACATTTCAAATGAGGTATACATTGAAGTGGTCGATAACGTAAACAATTAGAATCCCATCCAACATTTACCTCTCATGAAACGAATTTATATCTCATCCAATTATTTTTCTAAACAACTTACTGCTTTTGTTAGTCGCTTAATAGAGTAGATAGAAGCAGGTCCTGCACAAAACCAGCTCTTCCTGTTGCTTGTCTCATCCTTTTCTCCCTTTCTTCAAAAGTCAAAGAGGGATCCAAACTGCAAGAAAGTCCACACACACAAAAAGTCAATTTAAATCCAAAATACAGTTTCTTAGTGTTTGATAATGCATTAGGACGATTCTATTTTTAATTGGATTCTATTCTAATCGAATAACTCAGCAATGAGGAAAGAATATATGCAGATAAGAAATGATAGCAAGACCATTATCTTTCTTATCCTGGATGAGTTCCTGAAGTGTAACTAAGTCAGAATCCAAGAAGAGAACACACAAGCAAGCAACTAAATCAAAATAAAAGAACACAGAAGGGTGTTCTTTTTCCTCCCCCTCCCCCAGAATAGGGGAAAAAAAATAATCAGAGAGTCATTTTATGATGAGCAGAGTACAAAGGAAAAAGAAAACCAACTCACCCAGATTTTTTTTTTTTCTCTCTCTCTCTCTTGGGGAATGAAGGATGAAGAAAAGGGAAACTAAGCCCCAACTAAAATGGCAATGCAACTCCATATATATGCTAAAACAAAAGTTCCCTTTGATCGATCACTCAGAGGAGTCGAGCTGAATGATATTGACAATTTTTTTTTTCTTTTGATTTCTATGTATATCTCATTCTAACGAATGAAAGAGTAAAACAATGGCATAAATTAGTTTCCAATTTGCTCCATCTATTATTAAAGAAATACATGGAATCAGTAGTCAGTACCTTGATCTCCACATGTATGCTGGCGCTGAAGTTCTTGGAGGAGTATCTTCCACACTTGTTACCACAGACTTTGAAATTTCCTCGGCTTCAGATGCAGGGAAATTCAAAATAAGAGACGAAAGGAAAGGATCAGTAGCCGCATTAGTAACATTTCCATTGCTTGACCTATATGCACCACCCCCTAAAAGCACTTGCAAATGAGCCTCACGGAGATCTCGACCTAGAAGAGACAATGCCTGACTATTGGGAATTGCAACTCTACGTAATCTGCGACGTCTCTGCAAGTAATCTCTAGTTAAAGGAAACTTAATAAAAAATTAGATTTTCTTGGTACTTATTAGGTAAAAGATCAAGCCTTTTAAGATGCTAATAACAAAACAAGAAACTTCAGACTAATGAAACTTTCAATTTAAGGATATCTTGAACAAGTTTCCATGTTGCAGTGTGATATGACTTAGCATGTCTCTTGAAACTTTAACAGAGCAAATAGGACATACCTGCATTGGCAAAGTGGATGAAGCATGAAATTCTGTTAGAAAAGCATCAATTAGAATCAAAAGCTTTTTACGTAAATCATACTCCACCAATCCATAGTTTTAAAAAATAACAATCAAGATATTCAGTTATTTTATTTCTTTCCTTGGTATCATCTTGGACTGAAAATATACGCAAAAGGCATAAAAAGGTTTGTAGAGAAAGAATGAAAGATGCAGGCTGTCTAGAGAGAGAGAGAGAGAGAGAGAGAGAGAGAGAGAGAGAGAGAGAAAGAGGGGGGGGGGGGTGGTTTAAATTGATCTTCATAAAATGTAGGTTCAATTTTTTTTTTTTTTTTTCTCTTTGATTATACCTTTTAACACTGCAACAACACCTTTCCACAATGAAAGTAGGAAAGTGCCAAGAATAAGAAAGGATTTTTATAAAGAAGATACCGAATTTCTTACTCAGCAAGAAAGCTTAATGAATATATATATATATATATATATATCCTCATTTAAATCTCAAATTATTAAATAACAAGCCACTATCTCAAATATTGTGTCAACCACCACATCTTTGACATTCATTCAACAAAGCAAATCTGACACAATAAAACTTGCAGAAACCAAAAGCTCTGGCCACTGTCTACAACTGCAAGCATGGAACCTTTACCTCACTCATATCTCTTCTACAAACATTTTTACTTGCTCTTAGAACTAACTAAAAATGTGAAACCAATTAGCCAAGTAGGGGGCATTCAACTGAAAGTTCTGAAAAAAAAAAAATTACTCATCTAATATTCAGATCTTCTTTCATATTCATAGGTAGGTCTACTCAAGGAGGTACTAGCCTCATCATGACCATTAGAGCTACACAATGTATGCTTTCTTCTATCATATCACCAACAACATCAGTTCAATAGATAGCCTCTCTAACAAGCAAACTGCAGTTCAGAAACCCAGCAGACAACATAATTGGAAGATCGGGCAGAATGAGCATTAAAAAGTGATTCGATCTATTCAGGGAAAAAAAATGCAGAGAAACTAACTCACTCCGACAATCCACAAAGACGTGCATGAGTTAAAAACACATAATCCAAGCAAATTAATCTACTAGACTACTTTCAACATAGGAGTGTTTCTATCACACAGCCTGTTTTATATGTAAACAAGGAATCAAACAGCCAATCGTACCCCTTCCCATATTGCAACAAAGACATGTGCCTATGGCAAACCAAGGACCAGCACAGTTGTTTCTCAGCATAGCATATCCAATAAGGAAGCATCCATTTCCAAAATTCCACCATGCCTAAAATGGAAAAGCAACAATCCTTGACCACGCACATACACAGACAAATTTGTATCAACAAAAATTGGTCCCCTCAACCTATTTTCTATGAAGGGAAAAAAGTAGCAAATTTCAAACCATAAACATAATATAGGAAATGCTCCAAAATGATTAAAACCATAATAAGAGGAAATAAAAGGCTTAGTGAACCTACGAATCATAAAGGTAAACAGTGAGTTACCAAAAAAAGCAAGCCCAATCGAGTCGGCTTTCCCAACACCAAGTGAAACCAATTTAAACACAAAAAAGATCACATTTTTAGGAAAGAAAAACCAAGTTAGGAAACCAAGTACATAAGCAAAAACACGGCAAATAATTTTATTCGAAAAATATATAAATGTTCAACTTACTGTGACTTTAGACTCGCACGAGTGCTCGTCTTCGAGATGGGAACATAGTGAAGCGATGTCGAAATCCTCGTAACAATAGGGACATGGGAAATCCGGTCGGATCTCGTCTTCTACCTCGAAATCATCGATGCTCAACCGATCTAAATCACATATTAAAAAAAAAAAAACATTCAGAGATGGAGAAAAAAAACCCAGAAAAATAAAATAAGAAATAATAATAAAAAGCATAACCCAGAAAATAAAATAAGAAAAAGCATACAAAAAAACGCCTACCTAAGTGAGAGCTCTGATGATGGTGCTGCAAAGTATATTGGCGTTTGGCAGCTGCGAGACGAGAGGTCCAGAAATCGGAGTCCATTTTTTTCCTTCAAAGATCACAGATTTGAATCTCTTTATTATCAAAATATATAATCTGTTATTCACTTCCAAAATAAATTTTTAACAATTTAAGGTGAGAAAAGAAAAAGAAAAAAAAAAGAAAGATTTCTAATTTGTCTGGTATATGTTTTTTCTGGCTATGTTTGACTTGTCTGTGTAAGAATCAAAATGTTTCAGTTAATCAATACAATGAAAGAAAGACAATAGAGAAGTGAGAAGGATACGTTTGTATTGTATTTGACTTGTTCTTTGAGGATGGTTTGGTATTGGTATTGGTATTGTTATCGCGGGGTTGATGAGAGGAAGCTTCAATTCAATGAATATTTTGGGGATTGAATTAAAGGAGGAGAGAGAATGGCTATGTGGCCATGACAGGACATGACGTAAACAAAATGACAGCAAATGTCGGATTTTCTCTGCAATTAAAGCACGTTCCTCTACATTTCCTGTTTTTTCTTTTCTTTGTTTAGGATAATCTTTTGTGGTTTTAAAATTACAAGCTTTGTGTTTATATATTTTTTGTGATTCCTAAAATTTAATCTTCCATTATCATCGGTGCCACTTGCTCCTTCTCTCCTTAAATAAAATTTGTTTTTTTTTTTGAAAAGAATAAAATTTGTTATCTATTACCTACTACTGTATAATAAAATGGAATAATCACAAATTTCCATTTATATGTAAATAAAGTCTTACCTAACAATATAAATACTAATTTGCTATATAAATATATTCATAATATATCAATATATTTATTTTATTATTTTATTTATGAAGGGATTTAGCATCTAATATATAAGTCGGAGTATATAACCACTGTGAATATTTATTTTATAATTTATGTATGATTTAAATTTTGTTTGTAACTTTTATTAAACTTTGCTCTATTTTCATGAAAGAAAAAATAATAACAAGCAGTAAAATTATTATTCAAGCCTCAATTGGCGTCCAAGTTATTTATTAATTAACATAATATAAATATTTTTTTATTTTGAAATTAATATATTCTGTCTTTGGATTTGATGTTTATGAATGACAAGGTTGGACATGATAGATTTTTTAATTATTTTCTTCACCTCATTAGCAATTGGGACAGAATTGGCTGTAATTTTATATAACTAAACAAGGTATACACATATAATATTAAATAAAAATATTATTCTTATAAAAAACTAATAATGTATTTTAATAGATAAAAAAACATTTTCATATCATATTTTTAAAATTAGAAAAAACAAATAAAATAAAAGGTGCATATTGATATTATTACTATCGATAATGGATGGACAGAAAATTGAGACAAGATGCCTAAAATCATCCGAACCTTTCAGTAAGGGACTCCTGTCGTTTTGAGGCAGAAAATAAATTTCATCGTAACAGCCAAAATTGATTTCTCCAATGAATCAATGATTCCATTTTTACATTTCGCTCTCTGAGACTTTGACTAAACTACTCTACCACTACCAGTGAGCTTCGTAAAAAACGCCATGTCGTCTTCAAATTAAAAACGGCGAGTAAAAAGCATAAAACGGCAGTATAAAAGGCAACAGTATTTCGTGGCCAACAAATTCTGGTTGTTCTCTTTCCAATTGAAAATCTGGGATCGCTGTCTTTAGGGTTTTCTCTAAAACGTAAACAAAATTAATTCAACCCAGAAACAGGAACGTAGCTTTCAAGTCCGAATCAAAATCAATGGCAACAACGACAACAAATCAGCAGCTGCAGGGAAACACAAACAAGATAGAGAAGAGAAAACCAGTTTTTATTAAAGTGGATCAGCTTAAGCCAGGAACCAACGGCCATACCCTGATCGCCAAGGTATTGACCTCCAACACTGTTTTGCAGAAGGGTCGACCCACCGCCGCCGCTTCTAACCGCCTCCGCAATACCCGCATCGCCGAGTGTCTCATCGGTGATGAGACTGGCACGATCCTCTTCACCGCCCGTAACGATCAAGGTATAATCTTCATTTCTTGCTTTTATCTTTAAAACCACTGGCATCTATAGATTTGTTTAAAAATTGTGTCTATACTTTTAAATGTATGTAAAATATGCGTGTATGTGGAAAAGTTAGAGTTCTTGTGATCGTTTTTGCTTTGCTAATTTTTTTGTATGCGATTGGTTTATTCTATGTGGATTGATGTGTTGATTTGGCTGGGGTTTAATGCTTTAATGAACTCAAGCACTTGTTCTATGTAGTTTTTAAGTTTTGGTGGGTCGTTTCTATTATCTGTTTTGATGCTAAGTTTAGCCGTTCTTGTGATAAATTGGAGTTGCCTTTACCGATTTCATTTCCTTTTCCCCCTCTTTGCCTTCCGAACACAATTTAGACTCAGTGTTTTTACAGTGTTGGTTTCCATATTAATCTCCAATTTAGGGGCTCATTTTAGCTTGGTGTTTGGATAGTTAAGTTCCAAATTGAAATTAATATGTTTTAGAGTATGTGAACACTGAAAGAATGGCTAAATTGTCAATGCAATTCAATCCCTGTTCTGGTTCTCGATTTAAGAAATTGAACCTTTTAAGATTGGTAGGATTGTATGCATTTTCCTTTTCCTTTTTTTTCTTGGTGAGTTAAGCGACGGTCACTTGCTCTACACTCTGATGCTAAGGATCACGGCTTCAGAATTGACTGCATATGCTTATGTTACCCTTCACAGCCTGTAGAGAAAATAACACATAAGAATCAACTGTTTGGGGATCAGAAATCCTATTTACCTTTTCCACATTTTAGATGATAAAAGTTAGTACTAATGTATATTGATTTTGTCATTTGGTTTATTTCTTTCCAATTTCTTCCCTTGTGTTTTGGCATTTCTTCTTCCATATTTGTGTCTGTCACTATGCTTTCGTTACCAATATGTTTCAGCTTGGCAATGAAAGGCATTGATGGAGTAGTCTAGGTTCATCAGTTTTTGTTAATTTGGAAATTGAGCTCTGTTAGCTGGTTGGTTTTGTTTTAATTGCTTATATTTCTTCCAAAAGAGTAAAAAGAACAGAAGAATTTCTAATGAGTTATAAGCTTCGTGACTCTCACTGTCGAGTTCTCATACTTCATTGATAATAATGATGGCTGTATGTGTTGCAGTTGACTTGATGAAGCCAGGGACCACTGTTATTCTCCGGAATGCGAAGATTGATATGTTTAAGGGTTCTATGAGGCTAGCTGTTGACAAATGGGGCCGCATTGAGGTCACTGAACCTGCCAAATTTGTTGTAAAAGAGGATAATAATCTGTCGCTGGTTGAGTATGAATTAGTGACTGTGGCTGCTGAAGAGTGAGGGAAGGGCTGTAGAGATCATCAGTTTAATACATCCATAGTGTTTTGTGAATTTAAAAGCCTGGTAGTTGTTTCTACTATTTCTTCCTGTGGAATGGGGTGCTATTAAGGTATAATTTCAATGACAGTTGGGTTTGGTATACAAATGTCCCTGAAATTGGTTAGTCTTTTCATTTTAACTTTGTTAACATCTATTAGGATTGTTTAACGTCATTTAAGTGGTGAAGGGATTGTCACTTGCTTCTATCTTGTGAAGGGAACCAGCGCACACTGAACTTGGAATCAAAATATGTGTTAATAGTAAAATTCCTGTTATCTATTTGCTTTATGCTCATCATCTTTTTTTTTTTTAAGTGGTTAATTATTTATTATGTTCCGCCCTAAATCCTGATTCCATATTTCATGTTTCTTAGCTGTCACCAATCAACCTGATCTTTTTTAAGTTCTTATGTTTTATCCTTCATACGCGTGTATGCTTGGGCTTAGAACAAATTCTTCGTAACGTTATGCAATGTTAATGGTACTAGTGGGTGGACTGTCCTTGTTGCTACCATAATGTGATAAGGGTGGCCCTTAGTCCTCCTCATTTGAGAATTTCACATCCTGCAATAATTTGATGAAAAGTGTTTTGCAATGGATAAATGCCTCCGCTCAGCTCTGTATCTATTATTTAATTTCTCGTAACGTTTGTCGTACGTAGTAATCGAACCGAATAAATATTACCAGTGTTTATTATGTTCATACATTATTTATTGGATACAGAATGAAGATAGAAAATGCCGGCAATATTTGATTTTGCATGCGTCTTCCTGGTTCCAATCGAAGAAACATCATATATAAATACATTATTCATCCTTGTTCAGGACAAATGCCCAGAATTGTCGCCACTCATTAAACCAGGCCAAGTGGATTTGACGTTTATTAGGCTTAGTTAACTTATGACTATCAATCGAACAACGCGAGAGAGTGGGAGAGATTACTTGCATAAAAAAGATGCAATCCAGTTATTATCCATGTTCAGAAGATAGAATACAAAAACATATCTGTTTCCATTCCACGAGATACCACTACCATATGCTTGTAGAACAGCCTTTTTTCTTTTCTCATTCCACCGAGGAGAATAATGCCTCAAGCAAAGATAAGAAAGTCCATTGAAATCCATGAAAAACTACGAACCAATGCACCGCATCCAAATAAAGAACAATCATCCATCTACAACAATACAGGAGGCACCGTAACAGAAATGAGTCACAATTTTACCTTCAAGCCAAATTGCTAAAAGCAACAATAAGAAGTCGTATAACAGCTTTAAGACTTATTTCCAACCCAAATCAAAGGCAATCAAGAGATATAGATAAAGAATATCTCCAATCAAGGCAGCAAGAATAAGTACAAGCCAATGAGAGCTAAAGGTAGCTGCAAAAGAAACTTGTTTTCTAGGACAGGAGATCAAATTCAGAAAACAAAAGGGCATCTTAAATATCTTTTCTTAATCAGAATACCATTTTCTTCATTTCTCAAATAATCATATGATTATCTTTTACCATGTTTTTAGCTTTATAAACAGCAAGAAACATCTAAAACCCTAAGACAAGCTTTATTTCACCACCTTTTCACTGAGTGCATCTACAAAAACTTCGCTTGAACCCTCTGACATTCATCATACATCATCATTGCAATCTGAGTGAATACAACGAATTAGTATGACCCTCATATGATTATATGAAAATAAATGCAAGGAAAGAATCATTTTAGATTCATTCAGGAAATAATATACTTTTGCATCCATCTAATTGTTCTAAAGTTTCTTTTAACATGAAAATTCACAAGGAATTGGAGCTATATATGTAAAGAAACATCATCTTTACCAACCAACATGAATATATGACAAATTTTACGCATTACGATGGAAAGATAATTTGAGATATGTATGTTGATTTGTCCTTTGCTAAAATGGTGTTCTCTACGACAGAAATCTAGTGCAATAGTTACATGGACAACAAAAAACAATTGCATATGCAACTTAGATTATTTGTTTCCAGTATATAAAGAAAAGAGGATTTAGGAACAAATAAACTTCACAAACTCCATGAAATTTGAAGATAAAAAGTTAAATATTTCAACTCTAAAAATTATTTCTAGAAGAGCCACCTCCTCAGTAACTACTTAAAACAAAATTCTCCAACACCAGAAAAAGTTGACAACAAAAGAATCCAAATGACTCCATCTTTGGTTGCTTGGTCTTCATCTAGGCTTGTATTGCCCTACAAAAGGAAGAAGAATACATGGGAGAGAAGCAGAGACAGATGAGACTACTCAAAAGAATAATATCCAAAATCTTGATGTAGAAAGAAGCAAGATTCAAACCACAACGGTTTCAGTACTGAAGACTTCCTCATAGGCTACTAATCATATATCTAGGCCTGCAATGTTCCCCCCTTCCCTAGACACCTAATAAAACAAAAGGGTTTCCAAAGGATCAGAAGACAAATTTGTAAAATAAATCTGAAAAAAGAGTTTGACAGCTGCTATATCGAGGCTCCAACAAAAGAAAAACCACTAGTAAAGGTATCTAACAAGTTAGATATGCATGCCATATATGCAATTCTTTTAACTTAACAATTTAGTATTAGTTTTACAATTTTCTTCTCTATAAAGAGTCTCCATCAGTCTTCTGCGTTTTCAGTCACAGAAAAGTCCTAGAAAAAAGGAGTCGGTAGTGCTAAGATGATAGATTTTAACACCCTTTCCTTCTATTACTATTCCAATCCAACAAGAGAAGTCTCATAAGCAGTGACATTTACCTATAAATACTTGCTTATGGTATAGCTGCAGTGAGCTCCCTTAACCAAGTCACTGCCTGCGAACTACCATCATCCCCCCAAAAAAACCAAACTCTCAATCAAACCATGAAGCACAATTAAAAATAGAACCTTTGCTTCATTTCCATTCACTTCAAACCATCCCAACTATGCAACTGTTCCATATTATCCTATAAAGTATCAGGTTTTTAATATTCAACTCCCGTGTATCCATAAGACACAATATATTATGAGCTTCATCCAAATGCGAATTGGAAAGTTTAAACATCCCCACAAAGCTATAATCACAGGGTTTGAGAATAAGTAACAAAAAAACAACCACAGAAAGTATATCCATATCACCAACCAATGCAATACTATGCTGCATGCCAGAAAATGAAAAAGGCACGCAAGTAAACACATATTCACGCATGTTTATATTTATAATTACCTTCAGGGGTCCAACAGCTGCGGCGCGAGACGGATATCATTGAAGTGAGTAAAGCAGAAGCAGTTGCAGTGTGATATGGAAGCATCGTCTCCACACAGCAGCTTATCTCCATTGGTGACCTTTCAAATTTAAAACCCAAAAGAAAATATTAAAATTTGAGCTCAAAAGCACATGACTTCTTCTTAATTCAAGAAGATTGAGTTGTGGTTTGAATTTTTTACCTGAAGATACGTTGAGAAAGAGTATTTGGCTTAGAGTTAGAGGTACGGAATGGAGAGAAAGCTGTTTTGCTTCCGGGTCCGGGTTTGAGTCCGGAGGCAATTCTAGTTGCTCGGAAGGCTGTGGAGCGGAGGACAGACCTGGCGGCTGCGGTGGCGGACATAGTTAACGGGATTATCCAGTAGAGATCTTAGCTTCGAGGGTTTTGGCGACGCAATGGGGTTTTGCAGAGGAGGTCTAAAAAGGTGTTTACTTTTGTGTGTATCTATGTGTATAGAACTTCAATGCATCTAACTCACGTGGATTATTGTGGTCCCTTCGATCATGTTTAGACCAAATCCATTCATTATACTTCATAAAAGTACTATTTAGTCTCTGAAGTTTATCTAATTAAAATTTCATCTGTCTTTTTGATAAATGCATTAATTCCGTAACCTAATATATTGGGCCGACCCAATATAGTTATATTAAACCTGAAAGTATAGTTATTAAACTCGGCCGACCCAACGAGTCAATTCGGAGAACCGGTGTGAAAGGAAAAGGTTAAATGGGCCGACCATGGCATAAATAGTACCAAGGTTAGTATATATTGGGCCGAAAAGCCTTCCCGCTCTCTTGATGTCCTTCTATTATTCCATAATCAAATTATTAATAAATGCAAAAACAGAAACAATGCTCTCCATTTTGAGTGTGAATTAGAAAATCAATTGACAATGTACAATAGATTCTTCTGAATACAGAACATAGCAGAACAGAATTGAATGGTGTTTATTCCCTTTGTTACGCCCTTACCACTAAAACTCATCGTTTTGTTTTGCTCCTGCTTCTGCTCATCTTTTCTAGTAGGGGAATGCAAATTCCTTGAGACATTTCTGATCTGTGTGTTGTGGAAACTTCAGAGTTGACTGACCTTACAGATTTCCCTTCCCATTCATCTAAGTGAATTCTTCTAGGGAAGTAAAAGTCTCCATTGCCTGGTCGGATTCCGATTAGCCGGCCCAATGACACACTATGGTCTTGGAAGAAGGATGCTGTGGACTATGCTCGCAGATAACCAAAATTTTGGTTTTGACATAAGAAATTATTCAAATGGAAGCAAAGTTAGGATAATAGCATAAGCAAATATTACAAGTTTTATAGCCTATTCACCTAAGTTCTGTTAGGAATCTTGTAATATTATAAAACAAACACTCGATCGTTGAGCTACTACCAATTAGCCTATTAGCCTACTAGTAATTCAAGAAATTGGAAAAATAAAAAGTAGCCAATTCACCTCAGTATCAAGGTTGGAGGATGAGAATGAAGAAAAACTGGGCGATCGCGAGCGTGCATTTGAATATAGTTCTGCAGGAGCAGCCTGTACACTTTCCATAACTCGAACTTGAAGCCTCATGTTCATGATCTCTAGCCCTAGTGGCCATCCACTCGATGTCTCAATTTCCTGGAAGAGACATTAAATAACACAGCAGCTATTTGTCAACTTATTATTATTGCAGTAAATCCAACATTACTAACGTTTTTATTAACTATCCAGAATCTTTAATTCATACCCAGAGAAATCGGAAAAAGAGAAGAAAACTGAAATGCCAAGTTCTTGTTCAATAATTGGTATGAATTTAACACTTTTAGCAGGAGGAAATACTTTCCTTCCAATAAAAGAGCAAAGCCATAGGTAAAAGTAGGGTAGATTTACAAAGAAAGGCCAGTAATGTTAAGAATTTTTAAAGAAACAATGAAAGAAAATTAGTATTTCTAGCTAGGACTATGCGAATCTCAGTTCATCTGCTCTAAACATCAAACAAGAAAAGAATTTTTAACATCTATATAAATTAAAACTTATATTCATCAGGAATAGTATATCCTGCAAAATTTAGCTTTCAACAGAAAATCCAACACATTGCTGTCCATACATTTTTTTCAGTTAACTGGTTTTTGCTAGAGCCAAACTTGCAGTCTCATGGCCTCGATGAGACTCCAGTTCCATTGAACCAACCTCATTGTTTTTGGATAAACAAAGTTTAGTTTCCAGCTTTATTGCATTTTGGCCGCAACCAGAACTGTTTTTTCACTTTTCCTTTTCTTATCTCCTAATTGCATTTGGTGGCAGCAGACAAAGCTATGGAATAAAAAGGCTAATAATAATCATGAAATGGACCAAACAGACACTTGAGTACCTAACCAACCACTTAAAAGAAAAAAGAAAACACCATACTTTGATCACATATACTGCAGAAATGTTTCCCCCAAATCCCATGTGATTCATCAAATCAGGAATGATTAAACACCTTAAGCCCATTTAGGAAATGATTAGAATTGCCATATCAGGAAAATCTATCTCATTCACCCATAAACAGAAACACTTATAAAACCAATCATATAGTAACAAAAGATTAACCCATCAAAAACAACACATCAAAAAGTTTTCCCCAAAAAGATAGAACTAACAAAACCCATGATTATGAACAGGTTCTTTTCACCGACAGTACAATAAAAAAAAAAAAAAAAAAAAAAAAAAAAAAAAAAGAAGAAGAAACATTCCAAAATTTGCAGATACACAATCAAGAATCAGAATAACTGATTTATGAAAAACAAGAAAAACGGAATGGCTATTACCTGGGTTGCCATAGATGCCTACAGCTCCCACAAGGAAAGGAAATGGAAGGGTGATGATACTTCTTGCAGACAATTAGTAAGAAAGAAAGAATTGTACATGACAAGACCAATGAACTGAATTTTCGTCTTTGAAGTCTTCCATAAAATTCCTCCATAGAAATGAGTTAATCAATAAACTTGGGTCCCACTTTAGATGTGCAGCTTTTGAAGTTACTTTGGTTCAAACTATAAAAACAACTGAGTAACCGTTAATTTACCGCCAGATTTGAAGTATAAAACAAAATTAATTAATCAATCAATCCGACGGTCCCGAGTGAGAAGTTCAATAAGGAATCATGATCGAGGGCCGTTCACTTTATTGACTCAGAATTTCAGGTGACGAGTTCTATGCTACCTGCTAACGATTGATTAGTTGAAATTTTTAACTCAAAGTTAGGAGAAGAAACCATATAGCATACGTCTTATGAAGGTAGAATTTTTTTACAAGAACTTAAAGCTATGTTATTATTGGTTGGTGGTGGCAAGAAATTAAACCTGTTTGTTGTATCTGTAATCTTGCATAGTCCGACAATCAAGCTAAAACGACACATCATTTAGACACTTCAACTTGAAATTAACCGGAAAATTCATGCTTTTCCGAGTTTATGATCAGATATTTATTAAGTATCAGAAAATTTTGAAATATATTTTTATTAAAATTTATTATTTTTAGCATTTTAAAATTCATTTAAATGCTGGTTTAAATATTCGTGTCTCAAACCATTGTTATTTATTAATAATATTAGTATGGCCATTTATTAGCATTTCACCGTGGCAACGACAACAATGAGGCTGAAACTACAAATGTATGGGTCATATATAGGTTGAGGGGCCCATCCCATCAATATACACGTAGATCTACTAAAACAAATAATAATAGATCATTATCAGTAAACGCCAAAAAATTCAAGTGTGTAATTTTTTTTTTTTAATTTTTATTTATTATTTGTGTACACGTGGCTGTGACATGGGCACACAAAAGCAATGTTTTGGTGTTTTGTTAAGCAAACTTTGACCTTTCCCTTACGACGCCGACATAATCAATTACCTAAATCACCCGCCACGTATTATGTTTCTTCTTCTAATTAACTATACTAGTACTGGTATTAAAGGTTTGGCATAATTAATTAGTTGGTTACATCAACAATGACTAGACGTTCAAACTAAATATATTTAGCATATGATTATCGAAATTATTAGTAAAATAATACATTTGAATCAGTGATAAAGCAAGCAAGTGCGTGGTCAATGGTCATTATTGGCGGTTGGATTTGGTAGCAATTTAAAGAAAAGCCCATTAATCTAAAATGAAAAGCCCATCAAATGAATAGTAGTAAATTGTGGGCGATCGTCGATCAGGCTTTTTGGCCCAATATGTATATGCATGGATTGGCCCACTGAAAATCGATTGCATGCGATATAATTAAGACTGTAGGTTCCCCTACGACTACAAGGGAGGAAATGATTATTGAACATAAACATAATTTATAATAGTACTAATAAAGTTGATGAAATGGACAAAATGATGTTAAAAAGACAGCGGTGTGGGCAACAATAGTGGGTGGAAATGATTATCGAACAGATCACTATTATATCTCTCAATTGGCCCCACCCCTTACCTTACCCAACACCACGAGTACTGCTTGTACAATTACACCTTCCTAATTTTATTTATTTTTATGAATTAGGGCTCCATAGAAAGATGGTTTATCATTTCCTCTTCATTTGTTCCCAAATTAGTTGGGATAGGATCATACCATTGCAAAATTAAAGTTTAAATTTTGATCTTATAATCCGTAAATCTCAAAATAAATTACGTATTTATAGTTAAATTAAAAATATAAATTTAATATAATATTTAAAATCTCATTTTACACACTTGATAATGAAGCGCAAAGGTATTTTTATAAGATAAATGAGACAATCATCCCCTTTTCTTTTTTTAAAAAAGATCAAAATTTATTTGCTTAATTGATATGTTTAATCATTTATTCCCCTTTTAAATTCACGCGGTTGATAAGATTAGGATGTGATGAAGTGGGTTCAACTATCAAATAGCAAAAGGAGAGTGAGTTAAAAAGTCAAAAAGAGGAAAAACAAAAAGACTGCAGATTAAGCTGGAGAAAAGAAAGTGAAGTTTGATGGTCAGCCCACCATTCACGGCGGCGGACGTGCTGATTGCTGAATGTCAATTGCTACTTGAAGAGGTTTTGTAGAGCGGGTGAGTGAGTTGGTGACCATATCATATGTTGCTACTTGAATTGTCAAGCCAGGGGTGACCATATCATATCTAGATTAATCTAGAAAGGATCAGTCCAATCACTGACGACTGTGAATGGAAAATTATTACAAAGTTTATTTTATATTTGGTTGGTTAAATTGAGAAAATATAGGAACCAATTTGATTTTTCTTTTATCAATGTGGTTTTGCTTCCTTACTTGGACGCGTTAGGACAAGGAACTAGACATAGACAAAGCACATGTATTAACATGCAATTGCCAAATGCCTAACACAGCATAGCACAAACTAATAAAGTCAAATTGCCATCTTTCAGCATCCACCATATAAGAATTGCATGACCCACGTCACACCATTTGTATATTGCTCCATTTTAGTATACACCACCACGAGATTTCTAAACTAAAATCAATTTCAAACATCTACTAGGAAGGTGCTTTACTCTCGTATTATTATAGACTCGAACCTTCACATTTTTGTTGGGTTTTAGTGTGATGAGTAATAAAGACTGTCTATAGATAAAGCTCAAAGAAGAGGGCACCGTAGAAGAAACTAAATTAGCTTGCACCAATATATGTTGTCTCATTTAAGGTTAATTTTTAAGACCATATTTTGGTAGGTAAAGGTGGCTTATGGACCCCAACAGCTTCAATGGAATGGCTAGACTTTTGAGGAACTTTAGTTGGATTTTGAAAGAGAAGGCGTAAATGAAATGAGGGAAGTGGACATTGTGGGTAGCACATGACCTCTCTCTTTCATTTCTTTTTCCCCTTTTCTGGAGGGAACCAAGAAGGGGTCACACTATATTGTGTTTGGAATTAAATGAAATATATATATATATATATATATGTTTGCAACTTCCACCAATTATATATGATAACATAACTTAAATATATTCAATTGCATGACATTATAAAATTTTAAATAAATTTTTATGAGAATCTAGTTTTGCAGATAAATTTTCTGAAATCCATTTATTTCAAAGATAATTCTCAAGAAAAGTCTGTTTTTTGAAGACCTATATTTTATGTGGCTGGCGGTCAAGTTTATTTTGTTCTATAATAAATCTAATCTTTATTTACTTTCCTCTGCGTACCTCAAAGAAAAAAAAGAAATGGATAAATATATGTCAGGAAATGAATATTTTCATTTCTATTAAAGAATTCATTTTACAAATATGGTTTGAAATCACATTTTTTATGATGCTCGTTAGGTTCTAATTAAATTTCTAATAATAATATAAAAATAAGAGGAACACAAACTCATTATAATTTACATTTTATTGAATTAATTATTCTTCATAACAAAGCAAAAAAGAAAAGAAAAGCATATTACCTTAATTTTTAAAAGCAAATATTAAACAAAGATCACAAGATAATTATAACAAGAAGAATAATACCACAATAAATCAGTTTATGTAATTTTCCAATCTTTTTCTACTAAACATATATAAATTAACCTTGTAACACCAACCCATTATAGTAATTGAACCGATCTCACTTTCTTCAACACCAACCCATGATCACAAATTAAGCCAAAATTAATTAAAAAGCTACAGTGATCAAGGCACGTACTGCTCGTCTTGGCTGTCTTGGAAGTTCTCTTGCTGGTTTTCCATGGAGTACTTATTGTAACCATAAGTATTCTCATTATTATAATTATTATAGTAAGTATCATACTTATTGACACTGTTTTTTGAATTCTGGAACTGATTTGGGTGATACCTATTCTCTTTCTTGGGATCATAGTAATATTTTCCATTTTCCAAGAACCTGGTGTCGCTCATTCCTTGCCTCGTCGATTCCTGGTTAAACCCAGTTGCACCATTGTAACTGTTATAGTTGTTGTTGTTGTCGTTGTTCTGGTAAGAAAGAGGGGTGTAGCTTCTTTCTTGAAAGCTCGTTTCCCCCAGGTTTTCATGCTGCTGCTGATCTTCATATCCATTGTTGTTGTATTGGTCGTTACTGTAATAGTTGGCGTTGGCGTTGGGGTTGGTGTTAGTGTTGGGGTAATAGGTGTAGGTTTCTTGGGTTTGGGTTTTGTATGGGCTATAACCGGTGGTGGTGGTGTAGGGTGCATTTCCCAATTTAGTGGTGGTGGGGAATTGGGTGTTGGATTCTTGATCATCTGACTCTTGACCATATAACCCATACCCATTTTGGGTTTCTGGCATGAAAGTGGGTTCTTGTTCTTGATTTTTCAATTTCTCTTCTTCTCTGTTTGGAAATGTTGTGTCTTTGCTGTTAATGGTAGTGGTTGGGTTGACGACGGTGGTGGTGGTGGTGGTGGTGCCAGAGACCTTGCTAAAGAATTGGCTATCTCTAGCATTAATTTGCACAAAGAAAGGAGTCATCAAGAGAAAAAAGAAGGAAATGAGTTTTGGAGAGAGAGCCATGAGTGGCGATATGAAGCTAGCTATTAGTGTTTAGTGTATAGTGAGTGAAGAGCTTGTGAAGGGGTAATCTTTATATATAGAAAGGTCTCTGCATTATACTTTAATATCTCTAATTAATTAATTTATTTTAATAATCAATTAGTTTTGAAATGAAAAGAACAGGCGATGATTGTGGTCCATGAATAGAAAACTTTAACAAAGGTAGCCTTTAACAAAGGGAATGGGTGTTTCTTGTTAATTATGTTTGCTTTTTTTTAAGTAATATTTGATTTTCTTTGGCACTATTTTATGAATATATCTAATGATGTTGTGGAGAAACATCCCCCATTCAAATACATGTTTTGTCTTAAGATTAAGATCCTCTCATGTGATCCTATTTCTAAATTAGATCTCAATTATCAAATTGATTTAATTACCTTTGTCTCTCTTTATGTTTCTTATCTTTTAAGCAAATCAAAGTGGATTATTTAAGGGTAATCAAGATATATATGCATCCAAGTAATGAGATACCTTTTAAGAAAGTAGCAAATTAGACATGATGCTGAAAAATGTGAAATTCAGATATTGAAAATTAAGTTGGAATCATCTCTAAATTTGTAAAATTTAGGCAATTTTCATGTAAAAATCAGTGAAACTTATTTTGTTTAATATTAATAATTAAGTAAAAAATCATTCCATAAGTGAAAATTTTACCCTTAATTGCATCATGATTTAAGCCATTTTAATTTTTAACTTTAATTTAATTAGGCTTTTTATGTAGCTACATATATTATTTGCTATATAATTATAGATTTTTTAATAATAATTTTATTATCTTTTTATTTATTTATTTATTTTTTATGTTGTAGTCTCTTATATTATAGAATTGTTAATTCTCATTGAAAGTAAAATTTCAAATTATAACTGTTCCTTTTTTTTGGATAGGATAAGTGAAATATTGCTAATTAACAAAAAGAAAATTAAGAAAAAATATAGTGTGAAATTGCTAAGAAGCTTCAAAATTGATTAATTATTGAATAAAAATGTGGAAATATATATAAAAAAAGAAGGTGTTGGGCGCGTAATTATGCGGGGATTGAGGCGAGTGGGGCAAAGCCAATAATGGCATTTAGTGCAGGCAGCATGTGCCCCCTCCTCCTCCTCTCTTTCTCTAATCTATTACACACACCTACCCTTTTTAGAGTTCTTTCCTGTTCATCTCATCTTATACATGCATGCGCAAGATAACTTTATGTTCACTAAAATTAAATTCATAATTTTAGGGAATTCATTCTGCAAATGGGAAATCAGCCATGGTGCTCATCCACTAGTTTTATTTGGTTAGTTGAATAAGTAGTTAGTTCAGGTAAAAGATGTTACCTGTATAATCAGAATTCCAACTGTCTGGATTTAATAAACTTCTAAATAGAAACTTGTGTTTGGTTCAGAATATAAATGGATGTAGATTTGTATTTATACATGATAATATCTAGCTATAACTAATCAACATTTAGGCAATGTCCAATTCTTGGTGGGTGTTCCTGAAATTACCAAACCAAGTAATGAAAATAATGAACATTTTGGTGAAATAGTTCCTATAGCTATATCCTTTCTTTATTGCACATGATAGAAATATTTGTGGGATCACTCCTCAACTCTTTGGAACTGTTAATTTTAGCTTTTTGTTTCTTTAAATTTCCTGACAAGTTGTTGTGGTGAATCCTATATTGTTTGTTTTTAAACCTTCCTGCACATATTTTAATTTACATTTTGTCAATTAATTTGATGAAAATGAAGAAAAGTGATTTGAAAATGTGTTTGATGCTTAAAATTTAGACTTTAAAGGAAATTTCTCCATATAATATGAGTGATTAATCATCTTACAATTGGAAAATAGGTTCTAGCAGAAGAAAATGAGAGGAGACAAGCACAGAAAGAAGTTATAAAACAGTCAAAAGGGTTTGGTTAAATTGATTAACACAGGGTTGCCAAGTCAAGGAAGGAGAAGAAAAAACAAGTGAAAATCCCATTGCTAAATTGGCAAAGTGTCGACGTTCCCATCATATTGTTAAAATTAAGTTTTGGTCAGCCTGCGTTTTGGCCTACCATTTAACTAAAACTCTTTGTGCCTTTTTCTCTTTTGCTCTTTTCCTTTTTTCTTGGTTTAGGTGCAGTTTGTTCCGTGATTAGCGGCTTGTCATTGTTAGAAATAAAGTGCCAAAAAAAAAAAAAAAAAAGGATAAAAAAGAAAAAGAAAAAAGAAAGAAGTTGTTGAAGGATCCTAAGTTTTATTAATTATTATTATTGATATTGATTTATTATTTTCAATTTAACATTCTTTAGCTACTAATAGTCACCTTCTTAGGAAAATACCTAAAGGATTAAAGAATCTTTTCTAGGTTAGGGAAAATGGAAAATGTTAAATTAGAATGTCAGCAAGTGTTCAGCCATAGAATCAAAAACCTACACATGCTACGTGGAAAACCCAATAAAAATTAAAAGATTAGTTGAATAAAGATATTGATTTTTATCTGTTCCTCCATATTTTGATTTCTCTTCACCAACTATGATTTTACTAGGATAGAAAAGCATCAACTCCTATTTATTTTTATGTTTATAACAAAATTAGGTTTAATCTAATTGACCATCCGTATCTACATATGGGTAGGTCATGGATTAAGAAAAGGAAAAAAATTCTCAAATGAAAAAGCCATAGCCAAAGCGAAATGACAAAAATGCCACATTCATTATTAAAATATATTTAATTACAAAAACAATAATACAATTGATGTCATTCTCAACTCAAGAATCAAGATCGGGAAATGGGTTCCAAAGCAGAAGTGAGAACAGAAAGAGATTGGGAACTAAAATAGGAATAAGAGGGTGAATATTATTGGCAAGTGTTTTCCTTCTCAATCTCTTCCTAACATACTCTCTTTTAAACTCAGCACTCCACTGTGCTTCCTCTACTCCCTTTGCAAGAACCAGAGGTGGAGGCTGTTGATAAGGGCATTTTGACCGCCAAGAAGTCTCAGGAAACCCTAGTCTGGAGACCCTTTTGAGGAAAAGAGAGAATCCCCATCTCAGATGTAGAGAAGGGAAAGATCTGGTGTCTTTGGTGCAGAGGATAGGCGGATAGTCCCAATTGAGGTAGCAAGGAACATGGTTGGAGATGAAGAATTGAGAATATAGATCTGGCGTTGTTATAGGGCTGGTAAGGATGTGAGTAAGAGCTTGTAGTCTCTGCTCCCATGTTGTGTCCTCCATCTTCCAAGATAAGATTAGAGTGGATGAAAATTCTTGCAACTATTTCTGGGTATGGACCCTTTAAGAAACAGACTAAGATGTACTCGAGGCAGGCCTGCAATACTATACAAAATGGCCTGTGAAGGTAAAAGGCTTAAATGGTCCTTCGCACCTTTGCTTGGTATACGTGAACGTGACTTCAAAGCTGGAAAATTGAACGAATGCATAAGTGATTCAAGCGTAAATAAATTACTGTTTCAAGCGTAAATAAATTACTGTGACAAGTAAATAATAAGTCATTGAAAAACGAACACAACCAAAAATCATTTGATAAGCAACTCAGCATGCTTCGAAATGAATGCTAATGGGGGAAGGTAAAAATATACGTTTCAACACAAATTTCAAGCTCTCAGAAAAGAACTTGGACACACGTTGATAATCTTTAGATCAGACCATTTCACAGACATTAAAATTGCAACTCAGATTGTCCATTCTGTACAGTTCATAGCATATGGTGTTACATTCAGAAATTAGAATCTAATACACCTAATGGTAAAGCTTTTCATGTCAAAAAGACAAAAACCCAACCAAAATGGGCATATATAGGTAGACGTTGTGAAGCTATTAGGAGAAGCAGCAGTGATGGTGGAAACAAAATTACAAAAGGATCCATAGAACTAATACAGAGATGAAGCCACATTTTTGCTCCTCACAAAACCTACATAAATTGGAAGAGGGGTTGGGTAGCGGCTTGAGCATTATCCTTTCCTCCACCATAGAATACAGGCTGCCACCTCCAGGAGTAAAATTCTCGACTACTGTAATTGCGATGAAAGCAACATCCAAGCGCTCAATACTGGGAAGATGATCAAAGCAGAAGCCTGGGGTTTTCACAAAACTCAAAGCCATGAGTGTTGATTCGTTTTGTCTGGAGAACTAGGCAGTGAATTCATCAGTAGACAAACTTCTAGTTAAAAGAGAACATGGGGGGTGGGACTAACAACAATGGAGTAACATACCACAAAAAATATTAGTTCCTCATTGGCAAGATATGCGGTGAACTCATGCCTGTCCATTTCAGCTTTGACGAAACCTTGCAGCTAGAAATAAAATGAGAGCCAAAACTTAATTCACACAACAGAATGGTATCTACGGAACACCTGGGTTATACAGCCTCATTAGTGAAGGCATGGGCTGGACACTAAAATGGTGACCTAATTATGCTTAAGCTCACTTCATTGATAATTTGCCAATACAATACAGATCATTTCCAAACTATGAACCAGAATACAAATAAGAGACTGCATTCACTATTAAAACTTATATCTTAATTATTTAGCTGTCTTAGAGAGACCAGCTACCAAGGAACTATCTTATGAAGGATTAAACCCAATCAAATGAGGTCATCTTGCAAGCTAGCATCAGATAATATTTTGAAGAATAAATGACATTAGCAGGCATGTTATGTAGCAAAGGAAAAATAGCCAAAACAAACTTCTTCTTAAGAAGAGGGGAAAGATGAAAACTAAGACATGAAGCATGGGGTAACTGAAAAGAGAGCAAGTGCAAACCTCATGGTGGTACTCTTTTGCTGTTGAATATAACCTCTTTAACAAATGTAAGGTTCGTGAAATGTAAGGTCCCAAGGTAGAATCTTCACCAAATAAATATGAACCCATTGGCCCTAGAGACTTTGGAAGATATATGTTGGAAAGGTTTTTCGCGAACTATAAATCCATATAAAGCATGAAAACAGATCAAAACCCTTAACATAAGAGAATATTATTGAAAAAGAAGGAAATTATTATTTTCAAAAAATCATTATTGCTGCTCATAATGCATACTGATATTAAAATTTAAATTTTATATGATACAAGACCAAAAATATTTTAGTATCACCTTCAAGAATGAGCACCTGGAAGCCCTCATTTGCCTCTGGTACTTTGATATGGTCATCTGAAAAAGGGGAAATTGACATAGATCATTACGAATACAAAATAGAATACAACCTTTAGTTTTACAAATCCTTAGCAGCATATGAAAATTTGCTTGTTTGTAAATGTACTTCTCTGAGTTGAAGAGCCTGCTCAAACTGTTGAATTTGGATCCACTGCTCTGACACTATGCCCGCCATCTGAAAGCAATGAAAAAGGAAATTTACATAACTAAAATTGAAAACTTTAATCTAACAAATATGAATTCTTAACACCCCCCCCCCCCCCCCCCTTCAAAAAAAAAAAAAAAAAGAAATGAATTGATCATCATCTTTCTTTAAGAAACAATTATGTAAAACTTTCCCTTCCTCATACTTTGCAAAGCTATGTAGAATGCTAATGCATCTGTCATTTACTCTACACTCTACTGCTGATCATCTCCACAAACTACTCACTCCATCAGATAATCCAACCAAACAATTTTGCTTCATGTGAATAGAGAGAACATAAAACGATAAGTGAGGAGGTTGAATAACTACTAAACATTGCAAGGATTTTTTGTTTTTGTCTCTTTCATACAATGAAAATATCTAGCCAATGAAAGAGGTTATCAATAACAATGGGTTTCAGAATACTGACCCTCTCAACCTGCAAAGTTACTGCTTCTAATCTGTCGTCAGCTTCTTGTGCTTTAGATTCTAAAACATGAAGATCGAAGTTGTTCTTTCTCAAAGTCTCCCATAGAACTCGCACCTAGGCGTTATCACACTAACGGTCAAGTCAGCAGAACTTTCAATGACGCAAACAACAAACTCATTTTCACTTAAAACAGCAAAATCCAAAGAGGTACAAGCAGAATGAATAAAATGCAAGGGAAACAAACCTCTTCTTCTAGCAATTTAATCCTATCATCAACAGGCAATGAAGCTCCCTACAGCAACAGCTCATAAGTGAAATTCCAGATGTTGTAGGCATGGATGCATCCATATCACCAAATAATTAAAAAATCAAATTAAATAAAATAAACCTTCAAATTAGAACGAGCAGATTGCAGATCGTTTATCTTCTTCTCCATCTCCTGAATTTGATTCTCTCTCTCCAGTAGATAAACATCTCTAGCATTTACCTTTTGGATGATTTCCTCGAGAGAAGATTCTGATTATAGAAGTAATGGATTCACTCCGGATTCCGTTTTAGAGTACATAAAAACAAACCTAAATCTGAATTTCGCATCAAAAAGAAGAAGAAAAAAAAATAAAAGAGTGGTACCTAACTGAGAGATCTTGAGCTTGGCCTCGTCCAATTGGAGAAGCAGGTGGCGGTTGCTCTGTTGATCTGCAGATGTGAGGTCCAATAGAGATGATAAGATTATGGCGGGAAAAAGAATTCGATAAACGGCCACCATTGTCGTTGTCTTCTTTGCTCGTACGCTTACTGAGCTATGTACTACCCTCCTCCTGTATCTTTTTTGTACATGTCGTCTGCCATTTATACTATGAGCTAATTTAAATTGTGAATGATATACACGTGGTAAATCACAAAGGCACCCCGATTTCTGCCTAGCTTTTTTATTTGTTTTTTACTGCATTATTTTCATTGTAAATCTGCAATATTTTAGACCTTAGTTACATCGTACCTATGAAATATTAACGTGAGTTACATAATTATACTAGTCCAATTTCCGTAAGGATCAGATGATTGAAGAAATTATATTGATAAATTATTATTTTATTTGATAAATTCATGAAATATAAAAAGAAAAGGTCAAGCATACCGTCAATAATAAGAGAAATATTTAATATAGATAGATAAAATGTATACATATGGAGATATAGATATGCATGAATATAGATAAATATAGATACTGAGAAAACTAATACCATTTATAGATATATTTTATATGGAAATAGATATAAATATAAATAGAGACAGATATAGAATATCTAGATACGAATCTAAAATACATTTATTTATAAATAAATGTTATTTAAAAAAAAAAAAACTTTAACCGATTGAATCAAATATAAAAAGAGTCAAAAAAAAAAAAATAGAAGGATGAGATGGGATGATAATGATCATTTCTCTCTTAAGTAGATGTTTTAAATTCGAGCATTGTATATACAGTTCCTTTAAACACTCAAGAGAGAGGGCTTTGTCCTCCCTTGTGGGCCTGCTCTAGCGCGAATCCAGATTAGTCGGGCCAAAAAGCCTCGGATGCAATATAGTTAAAACAAAAAAAAAAAAAAGTAAAAAACAAAATCAGAAATTCAACTCTTAAAGAAATAATAATAATAAAAAAAATACTACATAGAGCCAATGCATAAGTATAAAAAAGAATCAAACGTGGAGGAACATATGCAAGAAGTATCAGAGATTATTGGTAAGCAGTTACAAATAACTGTAGATTATTGCTTATTCTTTGATAAGTCTTGTCTATTGAGAAGTAGAGACCGAGTTTAGAATGGGCATCTACAAGGTTCAATTCCCCAAGCATTGGCTGCATATTCTTCAATTGTTCTATCACTGCTGAATCTTCCAGACCCAGCTGTGCTAAGAATGCTCATCTGAGTCCACTTCTTATCATCAACAAATGCCTTATCAGCAGCAGCCTGTAATTGCATAATATCAGAACAACAATTTATTTATTTTTTTATTTATTTTGGTGATTATAATGTCAAAACTATAATGGAACAAATACTACCTGTGCCTCTAGATAGCTTTCAAAATCAGCACCCAGGAGGTAAAAGTCATTACCAACCTCCACGCTGTCGCATAATGATTCAAAATAGTCTTCAAAGCCAAAATAGCCATTTCGAATCATCCTACGTGTAAAAATCAAGCAATATCAAATTCACAATCTGCAGAATTAGTAGCTTACTACACATCGGATACGTATTTCACTTAAAATGACATGAGTGCCTTGAAACACCATTTTACTTTTATAATGTATCATGGAAGCATTTGGCAAATAAATAAACTATTAACGAATTGAGTACCTTACAACACGAGCAAATTGAAGAGGTACTTTAAGTGCAGGTCCTTTCTCACGCAAAACTGGAACTTCATGACTTTTTGCACCAAACAAAAACTGAAAGGAAAAATTATTCCATTGGAAAGACATTGATATAATAGTATGAACGTATGCATGCATTATAATTTGCAGTCTATTGTATTTCGCTCATATATTAAGATAACATTTTTACAGAAAAGTAGAAAATGTGAGTGCAAAAAAGCTCTTTAAGTATTATACTTCCAAACCTCATGTAATATGGTGCTTACCATGTTATCTGCCCCTATTTCTTCAATAATTTCAATGGTAGAGCCATCTTCTGTTGCTAGGAGTAAACATCCATTCATCAAGAATTTCATGCTGCTAGTACCTGATGCCTCGTGTCCAGCAGTGCTGCACATAAAAGATCAGGGAAAAAATTATGAATGTTATGCTTATATAAAACTGTGGCAGAATATTAATGCAGAAAAAACATATGCAACCAACTTTCCAGCCATTCTATTTTTACTGCAAACAGTTGCAACATTACCAGTAATCAGTTTAACAATGGAACAAGAAAGTTGAATGAGAATATCGCTCTTTAATACTGAGGTTTCCATTTAAAAGGCATACTACAAATTACAAACCTTATGTGCTGTGAAAGGTCAGCCCCTGGTATTACCAACTCAGCAACAGAGACGCTGTAATCAGGGATAAAAACCTGCCATAGTATTAAAAACAGAATCAGAAATGTTGACATAAACCACATATTAAGAAGCATAGCCAGTAATTAAATTATAACTCAAAATCGCTGCAAGAAGCTGTTGGGTGGATGCTGAGATTTCGACGCACACCCACTTCAAGTAACTTCTAAAGAAGTGAGCATGTGTGTGTCTTCTTTACAGTTTGGCATAGAAATACACTGTCCCCTTACCAACTTTAAAAGATCTCCAATATCTGGGTCATTGTTAATCTTTTCTGCTACAGCATGACAAAGTTTGATAATCTTCTTTGCTATTTCATAACCAGGTGCAGCTTTCCCTCCAATTATGCAGACACGAGGGACAACATTTCTCCTGTCATTCTTCTCCATGTTCTGTGACAAAGGCAAAGTATTATCATACATCCGAGTAAAACTAAACTATAGAATAAAAAAGCATATACTTGTAAATAATGCTTGGAAACTCAGTATCTCGGGTAAAGCAGAAAATCTGGTTCTAATGTGACAGTTAATAGGCCATAACCAACCAACACAAGACAAAATCCAGAATGCAGGCAAGTAATAATTGAGTTACTACCAACCCAGAAAGTGATAACTACTAGACAAAATAGAGTTCAGTTTCCAGCAAAAGGAAGATAGAAGATGAAGATATAAGCACTCAAGAAAGTGAGTTAAATGTATAAAGATGGTCACACTTTCTGATCAGTTGATGCGCTAATATGTTTAATCAAAAAATAAAAAAAAAAGAAAAATTTTTTAACCGAAGATTCCATTCACCTTGATACAGTCATATCTATGGATGATCCCAAGAATATTAAGGAACTGTCTTTTGTACTCGTGTATTCGTTTTATCTGCACATCAAACATTGCATCTATGCTGACCTGCACTTGAAATTACACACTAGTGGAATAAGGTCACGTGCAAGCTTCCATAACTCAAAACTTTCCCATGAAAAGAAAAGAAAAGAAACAAGAAGATAAAAGAATTCCATAAAGCTTTTAGTCAAACCTTGACACCAGTCATTGCTTCAATATATTCTGCAAGCCTCATTTTGTTAACCTTCCTAACCTACAAGAGTAAAAAAAGACAACAAATACATTCAACAGTACAAAACATGTAATATTTGCTTTCAGAGAAACTGCAGTCATATTAAAACTAAAAGTTACCATCTTCCATTCTCGATGTAGATCAGCATTTGTTGCATATTCTTGCAAGCCTGATAACAGGTCCATATCACGTATCCAGGCTTCTGTTGCAAGCCACTTTGAGATAAGAGCACATAAACTTGGATTGCTGACAACAATCCATCGACGCTGAGACATCATATGTTAGTGCATCAAAAGCCATTTACATGTAGTTGAATATCAACAATGTACTAAGAAATTTAGTTACCAGCTCTGTGTGCATCATTGCATTCAAATAGTAAGTGGTCATGAGCTTGTTGATGACCGTATGTGTTTTACATTTCAATACTGACAAGAATTAAATTATGAAAACTAAACCATGTTGAACAAAAAATAGGCTCATAATGTGTATAAAGTTATTGCAGGGAAATAGAACAGAAATCTCAGTGGTAGGCAGGTGTCAAAAGATGTGTATTTGTAGAATACTAAAAATATAGGCTACATTGAAGCAAGGGGAAGTCATCTAATTATCAAAATCAGCTGAGCAAATCACAGAACCCAGAGCATATTCAGCATGATAATTTTTTGAATAGAACAAATACGAGGCTTGTACTTCCTACAGTAATGCAGTCTCAACCAAATAACCATCCAACGCATGGGATTCTTATGAATGCTACATGAGGAAAGTGAAATCACAGATAGTCTAGGTTCCCGTGTTGCTGGGAATGTTATGTTTATCAGTTATAGTTCATTACAATCTTCCAAGGGCCAGGTGGACCATCAAAATCCACTCAAATATACTTGATATAGAAATTAACATAAGATTAAGAAAACTAATTGCAACCTGCGTTGCTCCATTTGTCTTGTAATGAAATTTGTGAGGCCACAGGTCATAGAAGTCCTGCAAAAATGTCCTAAAAAGTGTCAGACAAATTTGCTGAGGCCATCCTATTAGAATATTTCATAAATGGCAATGGAATAAGTGCAGTTCAAAAAGAAGAAAAAAGGCATGTAAAAATATAATGATACATATTTTACCTTGAATACTCTTGTTTTCAATAACTCTCCATGCACTTTAGAAACACCATTCACAGAGTGAGAGCAGACAACTGATAGATTTGCCATCCGAATATTCTGTCCAATAATACAAAAATAAAAATTTTCAAACTTTTACACTGCTTATATAATTCACCTTCAAAACTGAACTGTGTATACTGAGGAGAAAAATCTACTGAAAAAAAATGGTTACACTATTAAATGAGCCAAAAAGGTAGAAGCCATTGATTATTTCAGTTTTGCTAGTACAGATGTTCTCTCAAAATGAACATATGCATGTAGAGAGAGAGAGAGAGAGAGAGAGAGAGATAGAGAGAGAAAGAGAGGGATTAGTGAAAACATAAAACCTTGGATGGATTTTGCAAATACCTTCACAGCACCTTCCTCAATAATTGACATCTTAGAAAGTCGATCATAATCCAAACCGATTCTTTTCTTCAACTCTTCAATGAAATTGTGGTTTATCTCATATATGATCTGAATATACAAACAGTTCCATCAGGGAAATGAATATACATTTTTCTTTAAAATTGTTTCTACATTCCAATTGGATCTGAGATTATAACAAGCTTGCTGAACACATTTATGTAAAGGAGTAGCGATGACATAGTCATACATTAGGAGTTGAAAAGTCAATTCTTAAGGTAGTCAAAGCAATAAGAAATTTGTTCAAAAAGCATTTAGAACATAGTTAAATGGGAAAAAATACATTTGGAAAATATACCAAAACCCACTTGTAAATGGCGCGGTAGAAGACTTTCCAACAGATCAACAGGGATTTTCTCCAATCCTTCAGGCAATACTGTGTGAGTTGTGAAGGAGAATATCTGGCATACAATGTCCCATGCTCTACTCCAACTTAAATTCTCTTCATCAACAAGCAATCTCACGACCTCAACTATTGCAAGAGATGGGTGAGTATCATTCAATTGCAGGGCAACCTACATAATGCAGAATATCATAGTGCAAGTTAGCACACTAATAAGAAGGGGAAAACTATTATCTGAGCCAAGAATATCTTTTTTTTTTTTCAAAGCCCTTCTAAGGGAAAAAACTCTCCATTTGCAAACCACATAGCACCTTATGTATATATTTACATGGAATTCACAAGCCATGACCATTAGCATGTAACACTTGGGTAAGTTGTAATATTGATTTTCATGGAAGTGCCAATAATACATAGAAATATTAGTATGCCTACAGTCCGTAGTTTCTAATACTCAATCCATCCTGGTTGACAAGCAGTTCTAATTATAGAGGTTCTTTTTGCAAATAATTGAATATGCAAGAATGTCTAGTCTAGCAGACATGCAGTGTCTTAGCATGCTAAATATGAATCATAAAAATGTAGGACATGAAAATTTTCTTTTGATAAACTTTAATGAGTTCAGACATGTATGTGTTATGCTATGATATATATGACATCAATGAGTTCAAACACATGCTTGTTTTGCTATGGTATAAATGTAATCTGAGATAAGAAACCTTTTCTGGGAACTCATCGATGTTATCATGAGTGACTTTGAACCTCCGAATAATATCTTGCATTGATGCAGAGACAAAAAAGTATTGTTGTTTTAACCGTATTTCTTTTCCCTGAAAGAGTAAATCAAGCAATGAAAATGTATCTGCAAATAGTGATGTGACTGTCTTTATGATCAGACAAGTAAGAAATACAATGCCATAAAGCAGCAACATTAAAAAAGAAAGCATGCAGAAATTGCCCACATGAGCAACAATTAAGGTTTAACAAGTGCTGATCCACCCTAGCATAGTCAATCTGCTTCCTAATTATAGCAACGCGAAGAAAGCAAGAGAAAAAGCCATGGGAAACATTAAAAGCTGCAAATGAAAGAATAAAAACAACAGTATTATCCCTCTTTCATCTCTGTACAATCAACTGCTTACAAAATAAATTGCCTTCAGAGAAACAATGCAATCAGGCTAAGTCAGAATAGACTACATAAGCAATAACTAAGCAATAGAAGAGGAAAAGCCATGCCTGATATGTGCGGTCATCAGGGTATAAAACACTACTTATGGTTTCTGCTCTTTGTCGATTGACAACTGCATTGATGTAGTCTCCAGTATTATAGGCTTCCTGAAAATTAAAGAGGCCTCAGGGAAAGACCAATAATTTATGTTATATATATAAGATTATCATCAATCATGTTTAGATATCTAGCTAATATTTTTTGAATGATAGTTCTCACCTGCCATGGCATGTGCTATGAAATGCGACATGCATGCTTGAAAAGAATGATATTCAACTACAGTAAAGTTTACCATATCATTTTTATCACTTGGCTTAGCAGCCCAGAGGCGAAGAGTAATGGTGTTCCTTGTTCCATAGCCAGGTATTGGATTGTCATAGGCTACAGCTTCAACCTACCAGCATGGAGACAAACCATTAAGCTGACTAAAATTCCAGTTTATCCAGGAAACTAGAGCACTTAATTCCAAAATGTAACTAGTAAAATTAAAACTCGCACAATAATGGAAATGTATAGAAGTTAAAACACTTGAAAAAGACAAACTTTGAAGAATGCAGTTTTGAATACATGAGGACATCACAGTTTACCGTCTCATTGGGAACCCAAACTTTACGTTTTTCTCCATTGAAATCTTCCTCTTCGACAGTCCCGTAGAACTAATAAGTCCAACAAAACCATATTTTAAGACAATATAAAGGATTGACTGGCAGTTCCATGACAAGTATTAGTTAATAGTTAATGTTAAATTGACCACAACAGAAAGGGAAGTACTTGCAACCTTGACTGGATAGGCCATATGAATCCGTTCTATCTCCCAAGGATTTCCATAGTTTAACCAATAATCAGGTTGTTCATGTTGATAGCCATCCAATATGACCTGACGGAAAAGTCCATACTGGTATCGTAGTCCATAACTGCACAAGTAAAGATGAGATTCTACATAATTAATATGCAGCTGCCTACACAATGCATGCTAAAAAATTACTGAACAGTTCAGTTCTTCTAAGTGATTCAAATTGAGAATATTCATCAATCACAGGACTTGTTACAGTAAGACAGCAAAATCAGTTGCCCATATAAATGTTCAGCAATGAAATCTGAATTACTTTAAACCTTTACTCTGTCAAGAAACCACTCAACCCAAAAGCTCAAGCTTATAGGTGAGGTCCCAAGAATGTGGGGAATATTTTTTAACTACCTGTCCTACATGAGCAACTTGCAGGAAGAAGTGAAGCTGCTTCTCTCTTTCTTCTATTTGAAAGGCATTTGCTTTCTTCTGTGGTCTAACAAAATTGAATCTACTTAGGGTGGTCAGACACCTTTTCCTTGAGTTTAGGGTGGTCATTACAACATTGTTGAAACAATTGATGCAAAAAAGATTAATTGAAAAGTACTTGATATATTTAAAATAGTAACAAATTTAAGTTGATCAAAGGAATATCTTACGATATTGGGATCACAACACCTCAAAGAGGTAACTATCAATTTCAATATGTATAAAGATCAATAAATGGAATGACAAGAGTAGAATAGTACCCCCATGCAGGATAGTCCAATGTGGCTAAGGAATCCATTTGACAGGCTGAAAGACGAGCAAGGCCACCATTACCAAGAGCAGCATCCCCTTCCTTGAAACATCAGAGCAAAAAGATAATGCATTAGGATGGAAGAACTATCATAATATAAAACGTCAAACATCATGCAACAAAATGATAAGTTTTCATACCTTTTAATCCTATAACCCAAAAAAAAAAAAAAAAAAAAAAAAAAAAAAAAAAAAAGAAAAAAGAAAAAAATATACTCCAAATGTCAAAAGTATTTGTCTGCTTGATAAGGGTAGAAAAGGAAGATCCAATGCAACAATGATTTTCCACCATCAATAGCATGTAAAATACCTCAACCCAATACTTCACTTGTTTTCAGCTTCAAATATAAATTCTGAATTTAACTGACATTCCGCATTATTGACACCAAATACAATCTTTTCTCTAAAACTTAAAGCTGCTCAAGTAAGCTTTCTTAGTAGTTTTTCTTTCCCCTTATAAAGAAAGAAGACGAATGTATTATCGTCTTATAATATACTTTCCCTCACATAATTTAATTGAAATTAAATTTCTGAGTTTTAGGATAGAATTCTAGGGATATTTATATATGATCAAACTAAAATTTTTTTTGTTGAATTTCTTAAATACATCTCCTTTTCAATAATATTTGAAATCCAAGTTTTTACTAGATTGATCAGTCATGCCCCCTTAAATCCCTATCATGTCACTCTTTCCTCAGGACGTCAATATGAACATAATTTGAAATAAAACAACCTCCACACATTTTTGTACATACATATATCATAAATTGTAGTAGGAATGCATACCCCAAGACAGCCTTTTGTTCAACTTCTTTTTGCAAGTGTAGCATGTATATTCCAACATCAATTTATTATGCCAACTAATTCAGTAAAAATTATCAAAGTGTGAGGGAAAATGTCAAGCCAACCTGCTCTGCCAAGACTTCCAAGTCAAAACCAAGCTGAGATAATGCATCTGCGTATTGGTCGCGAATGCCAAGATTGGTGATACTATTTGACAATGCACGACCTGGTATACAAAGTTAAACCAAGTAAATGTTGATTCAACAGCTAATATATTAGAAGCACTGGCTTAAATGTTTCAGTCAATAGTTCCTTCTAGCATATAACAACTCCCTCGCCCTCCCACTGAAGTGAAAGCAACTTGAGAAAAGCTTGCAATTTATTTTTAGGGTATTAAAATTCTCATTCAACCAATTTTTTTTTTTTTTTAAAAAAAAATCAGGCATTAACCAGCTACAACAGTGTCATCTATGGAGAGCAGGATATGGATAAATCTTTAGTTAATGGCTTTTAGCATGATAAATCAGCATAAACCTTAAATGTACATCAATACCCATAAGATATTCAAGCGAGAGGAAGTATATGCGCTTTGGATCTTTCTTCTTGAAACACATTTGGGTATCATGCCAACGTTCAATCAACCGATCTTTTACGCTATGTGCTAAAGCCTGCACATAACACCAAAATTAAATCCATGGCAACATCATTAACCAAATGATATATATAAAATTGAATTCCCCAAAACTGGTTTCATATAATATCATACTCGTAAAAATTACTAACTAAATCCAGGACTAAGAGTACTACCACATTCCAAACAATTAAACATGAAAACCATATTGCAAAAGAAGATCTATCATAGATTTTGCAAATGGTCATGCAGCAATTATTTTCTTTTCCGGAACAATTTTTGGATTATTAGTTACAGGAATCGAAAAGTAAAACATATGAATGCATTCCCGCCAAAATTCAAAATACGGTTATTACCTGGTAAGCTTCAAAATCGTCAAAACTAAAGCGCGGCCTAGCCACTGTATACTCAACATGATCCAAAATATCCTTTTGAAGAGTAAACGGATCGTTCTTCAAAAACCGATCCATTAACCCGAACATTCTCTCCGCCTTGGCTCTCCCTTCACCTAATCCAGTCCTTCTCATCACTACTCCTCTCCCTGTAGACCCCACCTTAACCTCGCCAACTCCATCTCCTCCGTCAATCGCATCAATCAATTGTTCTTTGATTTTATCCAATCTCTCAGCGTCCTCGATTTTGTTTCCATTAGAATCAGTCACATAAAACGTCTTCGTAATATAATCATCGTCAAATTCGACGGTAGCCTTCTCGACACGGAGGCCGAGTACTTTGAAGACGCGAGTGATGACTTGGAGGAGTCCAATTCGGTTGCGCGCGTGGATGATGAAGGCGGTTGATCCAGTGCTGGGATCAGAATGGTTATCAGACTCGACGACGACGGAGGTGCTGACTGTGGCGGAAAGCGGTTTGATGGAGGAAGAGAGCCTACTGTAGTTGACATGGGAAGTATTATTGAGAATCGAAATGGAAGAGAACTTGTTGTGAGAAGAAGGAATAGAAAAGGGGAGAAAAGGAGTGTCGAAGGATGGAAATGAGAGTTTTGATTGGTAGAGAGGCAATGAGACAGGAGACATTGTAAGAAACCAAATAACAGAAGAAGATGCAGTGTAAGGAATAGAAAGTGGGTTTTTGTACATGACACAGAAGAGAATGGTCTCATTTTCTAATCCTGAAGACTCGGTACCTTTTTCGGATCAAATGGCACCAATCACTTCTCTGCTTTTGCATGAACTGACGATGGGTCACCAACTCTCCATTTTGCAACCTCGGGATTAATATGAAGTTCCATAACTTTTCTGATCGAGATTTTCTTTTTTTCCTTTTCAACTTTCATATCAACCAAAACTGATCTTTCATTCAGGCTTTAGTGGTCTTGGGCCTTTAAATACCGGAACTGTTGTCCGTTGGGCCATGCAGTTCCTATTTGAATGTTTATTTTTTATTTTTTATTTTATTGATCACAATTATAAGTTTTGGTTTTTTATTTTTTTAAGTAAATCTTTAATTTAATTAGTTAAGTGATAACTACCATTCCAAAGGAAAGCTTCTGTTAAAAAAAAAAACCGACAAAATGGAGCAATTCATCTGGAAAGTTCCACAGCCTTCTGCTCCTCTAAGATGTTCCAGACAAATCCTTTTCTTTCTCTTCTCTTCTTATTCAACTTCCTATAGCACCTCTCAATCAAAAATCTCACCTACAACTACAATAATACAAACCCACCAGCCATATAAAGGTTCTGTTGCTAACCTTCACGATTTAGCAGGCAGCGGAGAAAATTAATAATTCAGAGAGTGTGCTCCAAGAAGAACAACAAGTAACTAAGTAAAATTCAATATGGGTGTTGATTATTACAAGATATTGCAGGTTGACAAAAATGCTAAAGATGATGATTTGAAGAAGGCTTATAGAAAACTTGCTATGAAGTGGCACCCTGATAAGAACCCAAATAATAAGAAAGAAGCTGAGGCTAAATTCAAGCAGATCTCTGAAGCTTATGAGGTAAATTATTGTATCTTATCAAATTATGTATCTTCTTCTGTTTCTTGGGTTCTTGAATATATGTCTGTTTCTCATGCTGTTTTTATTCGTGGAACTTTTGAATGATTATCCAATAAAGAAAGTAGGCTTTTTGCGTTTTCTTGACAATTTAACTCTTGAGGCTATGATATATGTCTTGTTATTCAATTATTAATTATTTTTAACTTTTATGGGCATTTCTCTGTATTTTTGGTGATTCCATACTTTTATGTTCTTATCTTATAGGTGATATTTGCAGGTTCTAAGTGATCCTCAGAAAAGAGCAATCTATGATCAATATGGAGAAGAAGGGTTGAAAGGGCAGATGCCATCACCGGATGCTGGTGGTCCAGGAGGAGCAACCTTCTTCTCAAGAGGAGATGGTCCAACAACGTTTAGATTCAATCCAAGAAATGCAGATGACATTTTTGCTGAATTCTTTGGGTTTTCAAGTCCATTTGGGGGAATGGGAGGTGGAATGGGAGGTGGTAGTGGCATGAGAGGTGGTTCGAGGTCGTTTGGTGGAATGTTTGGTGATGATATTTTCAGTTCATTTGGTGAGGGGCGTCCAATGAGCTCAGCTCCTCGTAAAGCCCCTGCAATTGAGAACACATTGCCTTGTACTCTTGAAGAGCTTTATAAAGGCACTACTAAAAAGATGAAGATTTCAAGAGAAATTGCTGATGCTAGTGGGTAAGTAGCCTTTTCCATCTTCAGTTTTTTAGTTTGAACTATTCCAACTAATTAGGACTAGAGTTTGTTAACTGCTAGTCTTTTCTTGTGATGATTCAGGAAGACCTTACCGGTGGAAGAAATATTGACCATTGATATCAAGCCTGGGTGGAAGAAGGGAACAAAAATCACCTTCCCAGAGAAAGGCAATGAGCAACCAAATGTAATCCCAGCTGATCTTGTCTTCATAATTGATGAGAAACCTCACAGCACATTCACAAGGGAAGGTAATGATCTGGTCGTCACCAAGAAGATATCTCTTGCAGAAGCTCTAACAGGCTATACTGTCCATCTGACAACTCTTGATGGTAGAAGCCTGACCATTCCAATCAACAACGTGATTCATCCAGAATATGAAGAAGTCGTTCCGAAGGAAGGCATGCCGATACCAAAGGATCCTATGAGGAGGGGAAACTTGAGAATTAAGTTCAATATAAAATTCCCAACAAGGTTAACGGCTGAACAGAAGTCAGGAATCAAGAAACTGTTGGCCCCATAAATTTGGTTATGGCCAATTCAAGCAGTAGAATATCCCATTGTGAATATGGTTTTGTTTTTTTGAGATGGACATTCTGAGTTGCTCTGTTGTGTTGTATCGTTAAAACTCTGATAGTACATTTATTATCGAGTCCAATAAAAAAATTAGCAAATTTGTAGCCTGCTATGAATGGAGAATGAAGTGCATACTGTTTCAAATTAATTATTGATCGAAACAATTATTGTTCTGATTGTAATTGGTATGAATCATTGTAAATGGTATGAAGGGCGGCAACAGAAAATCTATATATCTACAGATTACTATTTTCCTGAGGCGCTTGGATTATTGCAACCTTTCCCAATTGTACAATTACAATTCCTGAAAGTCTTTACGCATACCACTTTCTTTTTAAGCTAAAACAAAAAAAGGTTTGCGATGAAATTATCTTATTAATAAAAAAATTTTTTGATACATCGGAGAAAAAATTATATAAAGGAAGGACGAGGAACCAAAGGGGGTAAATCTCGCTTCTAATGGCACATGCTTAGCTTACAATTAAATGCCCGTTAACAATAATGAACTACAAGGCCGGTCTACTAATTTACTTCAACCTTCTACCTGCATTTTCTAGTTATATATTGTCCCATTAATCGGAACACAAAGAAGCAACCGTGTTTCTCTTCTTTCTTCTCGTGCATGAATTCAGGCGCTTGTGAAGTGCTGCGACTACCAAAAACAGTGCAGCTCACGAACAAGAGTAACTTTTGCCAGAAACATCTGTAAGTAGGAAGATAATCAGTCACTATAATCATCTGAAACTGCAGAGTCTGAGGCTTCATCATTATCCATTTTATTTGCTAATCCGTCTGAACCCTCGCTTATTTCTATCTCACCCTCTGAGTCTTCAACTCCCATATCTTCAATCCCATTATCATCTCCAGAAGCATCTCCATCATCATCACTCGCCTCCACTGAATTTTGATTCCACCTATTAGAGGCTCCAATGTAACTTTGCTCCCAGTTTTCTTGTTCATATCCCTCTGCTTCAACATTGTCATCAGATTCTGCTGCTTCCACACTGTTACTATTGTCAGCATCATCCACATCTGCATCCATCCTGGCTTTTTCGATGCCCCAATCTTCATCGTCAAAGTTTCTTAATGATCCTCCATACTTACTATGGCTAACAGAGTTGGTCATACGACCGATCAACGTATCATCGTCTACCATCATTTCTGCTCTTCTCTTTCTAACGGTCCTGCGACCCCGACCAGATGCTTGGGCATTTGTCCGTCGTCCCTGCTTTTGTCCTAGATTAAGTCTCTCATTTTCCCTAGCATTGCGTTTACTTGGATCAGATTTAAGACCAGGTATTCTTCTCTGCAACTTTGTACCATATCCTTGATCTCGGCCTCCTCGTCCACGTTTATTGTTGTTACGTTTACTGCGCAAGTCATTAAAGTTCTCATCTTTTACATAATCATGCTTTAGTTCTTTTAGTTCAATCTCTTTACTCTTGAGAGGAGAACATCTTGAAGGAAGCTTCTGCATACAAGGAATTATCAAATTAGTTGGAAAAAGAAAATCTAATCACGAAATTTTTAGAGGCAGCACCAAAACCAACATGTACTAACAATAATATGCAGTTTGCCAGCCAACCTCACAGTAGGTGTCCCACACCCATCCCAGGCAAAGGTTTGAATCCAGAGGGATGAAAGTAATTATATTATCACAAACCATCTTTTATTATTAGGTCATAAATTTCATTTAAAATAGACAAGAATGTTCAATACTTTGGAATTTTTTACAAAAAAGAATTAATAATTAAGAACACCAAAATTCCAAACCCTCCCTTCGCACTGGGTAGGGGCAATGAACAAGATAGTAAAAGGAAAGATAATTAGAAAAGTGTGAAATTTTAGGGTGAGGTTGAAGAAACTGACCATATAGAGTTTAACTGGCTTATCCTCACTGGGCTCAGCTTTTTCATGCTGAACGTACGTAATTGAAGCATCTAGCTCAAAAAGCCTCATGGCCAGAGCAGCCGTGGTTTTTGGTATCCATGGAAGAACAAGGACTGATCCCAAATCAGAAGAACCATATAATGCAGTCTGTGATGAAGGGGAGGAACCCAGCAATTCTTTTGTCATCTCAAAGTTAGCAGATAAGCAGTCTCGTTTTATGGCACTCTCAAGCACAGTCAAAATCTGCAACATAAACAATTATGTTAGTAACATCCCACAAGACAGAAAAGATTACAATCTGATGCTAGGAATGATATGTCATCCTATGACACTGGCTCGACAGTTTATCATCATATAGCACATTATAGATACCATTTTCCATTGAAAAAGCAAATAAAGGTGCTTTTCCTTCTATAAAAAATTGGTACCATATCAAAACCTCACAATCTCAGAATCTTGTCATGCCACATTTAACTAGAGTGGATAAAGCTATGAAACCAATACAAGAACAGAAGCAGGAGGAGAACACTGTACATATTCAAACATTTGCTAAGTTAGGTGTAATGCAGCTAAAGCATTTACCAATGCAATGTGACCAGCATTACAAATTTATGCAAACAACCAAATTTGATGCTAATAATAATTTGGTTGATCGACATGATAAAGTTTAGGTATATCAATTGTGTCCAGAACCTGTTGGAATTCCTCCATTGACGATGACATGTTCAACTTTGTAGCCCAGCTCTTTCTATAGTTATCTGTCCAAAATGACTCAAGAGCTTCTGGTGGAACAGATACCTGTTTATTCAAACAAACAAACAAACAAACAATAAATGAGCCAACATGACATAAATGCAAACACCTGGGATCCCAGAATGCAAGCAAAATAGTTCAACATAATGAAATATTCGTTCACCTCAATGAAAGCTAGAAGAGCCTTCAGCAATCTGATTCCCAGGGGTAGAGAAGCATCGGAAACCCCAGGGTTCAACTTCACTTTTTCCTCACACTGAACTCCATGTTCCAAAAAATTAAAAATCTTATTTGCAGCACTGAATGTCTGGTGGCAAGAAGGACAATGAACATCTTCGGTGAGATAAGAATCAAAACAAAAATCGCAAGTGGCCAGCAGCGGTGTACACCTTTTCTTCCCATATTTCATGGCACGTAATGTTAAGCAATTGAAGCATTCTTTCCATATCCACTTCTGAAAATCTTGGTACCTTTTCAAAGCACCTTTCTTTTCCATTTCATTTCTCCCCAGCTCAATTCTGAACAAAGATGACGTATCGAATAGATCTGAGTTTGAACCACAAACAATACTGCAAGGGCTGCTAATGCCAGCTGAGCCATTAGGACTGGAATATGATTCACCAGCTTCATCTTCAGTAGTTGTTACAGTTTGGCGCATAACATTTTCAGATCGAGAGTTCCTATAGGCATTTTCTTTGAAGGATTTCTCAATCTTTTGTAACATTACACGCAAATGGGATTCCCTAATCCCACGAGTATCCAAAGATGACAACAGTGCATCAAAGGCCTACACATTGATGAAATTGTATCTGATGTCAGTGAATGCTGTAAGGTACCAATCACAAAACACAAAATATCATGTGTGAGTTCATGTTGTCATGCAAAAGATCATGAGAAGTGTTCCCAGTCCTAAAGATTAATGAGTCATTTTCCCATGAACTAAGAATGAGAACCCACTAAATAGTATGTGCCCTGACAAAAGGAAAACCTACAGAAGTCAACATAATCCAGATTGGGAAAAGGAGAAAACTCCATTTATAAGAATTCACATTAATCAACAAAACAATCATCACTGAACCACCAAACGAGACAAGTAAAAACAAAGACAATAATTCTATTTCATTCACAAATTGTATCTGTTTACTTGTAATTAATGATTGGAGGTACTTGTGACAAACTCATTTTGATAAGCCAGAAGTTAACATCACCCAATTAAAATGAGCACGTCATAGATTGGAAGGTCAGTAAAAAAGTTATTTTTTGTCACAGATCATTTGAAAAATCAATATGACATATTTAAAGCCAAGATACAACTGTTAAATTAAATATCGTGGAGGAATGGAAAAATACATCATTCATAAGTTAGACTACCTCTATAGAATCAATGAGCCTCCAGTTGCCATCATGTAATTCAACAAAGATCCTACCAGAACAAGGGTCGTTTCTAGAGGCAGATGCAACAAACTGCCAGTATCGATTCCGTCTGCGATCTTGTCCGAGGGGCAAGGACCTGTAGACATACGTCTCTTCAGCTATGTGGCCAATATAAGCCTTCAGTTGCGAGCGTGACCTTTTTGAAGCATATCCGTGTTGCTGACCTGAGAAGTTATCTGGATTCATAGAGGGATCTTGAACTACCAAGGTTTTTTCAATAGAAACACTATTGAGGTGATTCTGTATATTCTCTGCAGCAACCAACAACTTTTGGTCTTCTGCAGTACTTGGAGATACCTCCTTATTCTTACTATCAACAAGAGGTAACGGGCTTTGGCTGCCCTCCATTGCAGAACTAATAACTTGCATTTCAGCTCTGCCCCCAATAGAAGTTGGAAAATCTAATTTACTCACAATATCTTCTTTCAAGCGACTTCTATCTAATTGTGCTTCCGCCCACATTTGCTTTTTAAGAGCATTTGCAGCTTCCAAACGATCCTGCAAAATTAACACTGCCAATTTAAATAATGATATAAAAAAAAAGGGAAGATAAGGAAAATTGAACCCATCTCCTTTCCACTAAAAGCAATTTAACAAATGACTAGTTGGAAAAGGAAATTTACCTCAAGTACAGCACGGATGGAATTTCCTTCATTTGCAATACCAACCAAGGCAACAAGGGCACCAAGACGTTCCTCAACACTGAGATGAGCATATTCCCCTTCTACAAGTCCTTGAATCCATGATTCACCTGATTTGCTTTCATCAATCTCAATATTTTCCTGACCATTTCTAACCCCTAAATCTTCATGAGCAACATGTTGCTCAGTAGTACTTGGAGTCATTGATTCCTTGGAACTATTTAGAGGGACTGATGGATGTTCTTTGTCAAGCTCATTTTCTGCAACTAACAGAGTGTCATTACAAACACTATCTTTCCTATTTCCTGAGCAAGTGTTTGCTCCATTAGAATGGTTCGCGATTCTGTTGGCACCAAAAGGAGTAGCAGCTAAATCATCAACTTCAGGGTCCTCATCAACATCACCTTCAGAATCTTCATCTCTTTCAACATCATCACCATCTTCTCCACCTAAAAGGCCATTTTCAAATATTCGAATTTTCTTTCTGGCAGATGAAAGTATCGCCTCAGCATCAGCAGGATCCTTTCTATATGCAGCCCGTACACAATATGTTGAAGGAGCGATTCTTTCAAAGAGTTTTTGATCCCTTGTCAGCGCAACTGATATGGATGCCTCTGGTGTTTTGCTTGTAGTCAGGTCCCGAAGCCCAGATTTCTACAGGCAAAATAAAATATAATAATAATAGTAATGATAATAATAATAATAATAATAATAATAATAATAAGGCAAATTGGAGAGATAAAAGGTACACTTAACAAACTAAAGAACTGACCTGAATCTTGTCTGCAAGTTCTAGCACGGTTAAACCTTTGCTTCCCTCAAGGGAAAGAACATGAAAAGCTGCAAACTTAACTGTTCCAGGTGTCAACCGGTGCCTAGATCTCCGAGGAAGTAATAAGCCCCTTTCTCGCATTAGCGCAAATGCATTCTCAGCTGCGGATCCATTGCGTAACGTAGAAATTGTATCTTTACAACCTTTGACCTTCAATTACAGACATGAAAATCAATCAAAAAGCAGAACATATGCTAATGTGGGTCCTTAAAAATCTATCCCCACTCAGTTGCTCAAGCAAGAGACAGAAGCTTAAAGAATTGAGACTATATTCACAGAGCAGCCAATATGAGCACAAAACTTTAATCAAATCAAAATATTTGTCACTAGAAATAATTATGCGCCATAAGTAAAAAGACAAACCAATCAAAATTCAACCACATTATATTTGCGGCATTGGTTGGGTATAGCACCAAATCTCATCTTAATATGAATATTTGGTTCATCTGGATCAAAGCATTTCTGCAAACTACCACATTCCTCCCTCGACCCATGAATTAATATCCATCAAATAAATCTATCTAGCTAAAGTGAAGTGTAGTCATTTTCTATTTACACCCCAATTAGATACCAGACGAGAAGCAGATAAAAATAATGTCATTGGCAATATCAAAAGCTAGATTTCCTTATTAAGCCAAGCCTCCACTAAAGCAAAATGGTTCTCGCTTTCACAGTCGATTGTGCCTGCTCCTCTCAATTTTTCCTAGTCTCAGACAATGTCAACTGCTACATTTTTATACCTAGCATTCAACTTTGACCATGAATTCAGCTTACCAAAACCCACTGCACCAGTCCTACGTGGTACGTATGGAGTCGGTGAAGGATCTTAGCACAGAGAGAGGGAAAAGAAAGAGAGAAGGAGACAAAGCAAAACCTCATTGTTCTCGCCCAACTGTGTCCATGTTGCACTTCTTTTCTTCAACCGTGGCCCAAATCCTGCAGATAATGCCAATTGCCGGAATATTTCAGGCCATGTTAACGGATTTAAGTGTCGCTGCCAGTTGCGTATGTCAAAGCCCCATGTATATGCCTAACAAACATAGTACAAACAGAAATAGGTTCAGCACCAACCAAAAGAACCCTGCCAATGAATCACAAATTTAACGTATTAGTGGAGCAGAAGTTACCCCCTCAACAATCTGTGGATGTCCACCTTCAGGATTAGCTGTACAATATTGATTCGTTCCCAATCCAGTAACAGGTGTCCGAGCAACATCTTCAATATCTTTGATTACCAATTTCAGAAGAGCAACATGTACCTCACCCAGCAACCTTGAATCCTAAAAATTAAAATGTGTATCAATGAGGAGGAAAAAGCAATTGCTTAAAATGAAGCAAGAAAAGAAAACAAAAAAACTCCATTAGTAGCTCACATAGTCATGAAAAGCTTGAACAAACTCGTCAAGGGTAAAAGGCCACAATCCAAGAACATCAGCAAAAGTAATAAAAAATCTCCAAACCTGAAAAAGACAAATTTTAAGATCTCAAAATAGGAAGGACAAAATTCACATTGGTTAACATGTCTCTCAAGGATCATAAGTTCATAACAACTGAGAACAAATGCAGGAATGGAGAGAGTATAACATTGATAACTTAAATGTATGATAAAATAAAGAATGAGAAATGAGCCCATTAAGTATTAGAGGTGCCAGAATTTCATCTACAGAATTAAACTTCCAGATGCCGCCAATGAAATCAGATGCTTGACAAATGACTTAAATGGTGTCAATTTGATTTTGATGACAGGAAAGGTACATTACCAAACGCTCACAATACACAGATATACACATGCACACATATATGAACACAAATAGAGAGCACCCAAGAGAGCTATTCTCCCTTCTGAATTATAGTAATAGCTGGAGCTTGAAATTGAAGTACAAAATACACACATCAAGAAGATTATTCACAATATATATAACATGAAGTATCCAATCATAAAAAATAAAATGAAATAAAATGAACTAACAAAGAAATAGATAATGAAAATAAAGATGATCTTAGGGCATACCATTAGAAGATTCCCAATATTTTCATCCGAATCCATCCAAGGTTGAATTGCAAATGGTTTTTTTAATTGTACCGATTTAGGTGGGAACACACTCAAAGAGTCTGAAGCGCAGAAAAGAAATGTGTTCCAAATCAGGAAACAAAGAGTCATAAGTTAAACAAAGGCATACTATACAACAAGAAATTTCATCGGTGTAATATTAAAAAGATGTATAACATCCAAGAATAGGAATGCAATCAAGATGCAAAAATTTGATGTAGAAATGAATTAGAGCAATATGGTATTTCCATCTCTGTTTGAAGCAAAAATCAAGTTCTTGTTAGCTCTGAGAAATTTCACTTTCCTTAATATATGATTTTATTCTTTAGTGTCCTCTGAACAAATTTTAAAAATTTAGAAAGTTTTGACAATCAAACTTATTTTCAACTATGCTTCATTACCTCTAAAAAACTCAAGGTTTTGCAAAGTATCATAATTGAGGTTAACTATTGAGTTTAAGCCCTTGCTTGCAGCTGCCAATTCCATGAGTTCCAGCTGTTCATCCTCTATAAGATCCAAAGATTCTTTAGCAATTCTACGTGCAGTTGCCTTCTCAATGGCAGCTTGGCGCTTCACTGCCTCTTTCTCTCTCCGAAGTTCCTCCTTTTGCCTCTTTTTTTCTGCCTATAATTTAAAATCAGGAAAAAGAAAGACCAGGCGGTTGGGATGTTTTTTGTTTGAACATCAAAACATTAGCATTAAACTAAGATTGCTAAGACCAGACAGGCTCCCACACTCACCCTCAAGTACTCCCTCTGCAAAAACTTTTCCCTGCGCTCCAGTTCACGCTTTTGCTCACGCAGAGATCTCTCCTCCTCTCGCTGTCTTTCACGGATCAGTCTCTCTTCTTCCTTCCGTCTTTCACGGTCAATCCTCTCCATTTCTTTCCTCCTCCGTTCTTCACTCTAAGATTACAAGGTTCAAACATCAGTATCAGACAAGGAATCACTCCATTGGTCAACATCTCAAGACAGATAAGGCAATACCTTCCGCCTCAGTTGATCCTGTTTCTCAAGCTCTTTGCGTATTCGACTTTCATTAGCTTCAACTTCCCTTGAATTTCTAGTGTCATCAGTCTACAACAAGCAACCATGATAATAATAAAAACAACAACAACAACAACAACAATAATAATAATAATAAAGAGCAAGCACAAAAAAACACTTTGAAATTTTAGGATACCTTGCGCTTCTTCTCCATCCGCAGATTTGTATCAGAATGGAAGATTTGAGCATCAGGAAAGATATCTGGATTTTCCGATCCCATAATTTGATGACTAATAGACGGAGTATTTACCCTATTGTTTGCAAAGGAGTCATGATGCAGGAGATAGTCATCATCCTTGGAAGGCGAAGAAAAAATGTGACCCTTCTTATCCAGTTGAGATGACAGCCTAACACGAGATCCCTGACCTTGGACACCATGAACCCTGGCCAATGATTCATCTCCATGCACAAATGATGCTCTTCCCCTCAGATTATCAACCGAAGTATCATGATACGGAGATTGACCTTGTCCATATGCATCACATCTAGTATCAGACTGATCATGGAGAAGCTGATACTCATGAAAAGCCCTTGCAGAGGCCTGGGATAGAATTTTTACAACTTTGAGAATGTCCAAAAAAAGTTAATATAACCAAATATTTATTACTGCCTTGGAAAATATAAGATCAAACTAAGAACAGCACCATTTATACTAATAGGAAGTGAAAGATCATTGCAAGGAAAAGTTCGATGAAGAGGCCAAAAGTGGAACAAAAATATCATTTGCTATTTGAAAGTCCTCCAATGGCAAGATACCAAATCGTCTTAAACATTAGCACCATCAAAGTTCCAGCAATCATAAATAAAACCCCGCCACATAAGAATTTGACCTCAGCAGCCAAGAGAAATGGTCTATTCTAGAACCCAGTATAGATATAGAAACACATGTCAAAAAGAAAAATGGAGAGAAATCTAGCTTTAAGAACTTAAGGGACATGCAAACAAAATTGTTTAGAAAATTCAACATTTTGTTATTGTTAATGGCTGGTGATGGGTTATATCTATTAGCAGCACGATAAAGGAGCAAATTGTGCATACCAAGCATCCATTAATTCTGCACAAAATTTTAAAAACATCAAGGCTACAAACAAGGGAAAAAAATCTAGTGGGCATATAAACCATATTGCAGTGCTGTAGCGGCAAAGAAAAATCACAGTGTGATTCATAAATGAGCATATAGATACTTTCTGCATCATATAGCACAGATTCTAATGAAAATTGAAAATTTTGAGAAACCAACTTTGCTTGATTTTGCATCGCGTCGCTCATATCCTTTTCCATCGTAAGGATGCATTGACCGCTTCTGCTGTTCCACCATTGCTGCTGCAAATAAAATGCAAAGAAAAAAAAAAAAAAAAAAAAAAAAAAAAAAAAAAAAAAAAAAGAAAAGAGTTAGCAAATTCAATCCTAACACAAAAAAAAAAGGACACAGACAGGAAATTTTTACTTCTAACAATAGAAATCCCAGAGATCATAGCCAGAGAAGATTTTCTCAAATTTGCTCAATTGCTAAATATACTGATGAAACTTTGATCTAAGGACATCAAATTTTTGTTGAAATATGAGATCAGACAATGTCATTCCTCAGGATCAATTATCCAATCTATAAACAAATTTCTGAAAATGAACAAAAAAATGCTTCTTTAAAAAGGACATGTTATCATAACAGCAATACAGTTGCAACAGGTAAACAAATGATATACAATGACACCAGAAATTAACACCACAAGATATAGAATGTACAACATACCAAACACCAAATCTTTTAAGCCTTACTAGAAACAGAATACTGATTCACAATACACAATATCTGGCAACTAGAGGTACAGCATTGTTGAAACTAGTCAAGCAGCTAGTACCTATAGGCGCCCCAAATGCATCAGGTGGTAATGGATCAAATTCCATTCCAAGAATTGGCCCATCTTCCCGCAACGGCTCCCCAAGCTGTGCTTCCACACATGCAATGGCTCTAAGCTCCATAACTGACTGTGGTGAAGACTCATAGTACCTTCTCATCATTGGGGCATCATCCAAACCCACCTTCCTTGGCTCCATAAATGGGCTAGAGCCTGAGCCTGAGCCTGAGCCTGAGCCTGAACCGGACCCATAATCACTTCCAGGCTCAGGCCCCACTGCCTGCATCTCCTCAATAGGAGACTCTGTCAATGGCACCAGCTTTCGTTTTTTCGCAGGAGTATC